>NC_056506.1:43078613-43085193 GCF_014905685.2 Nematolebias whitei | reverse complement strand
ACACACACACACACACACACACACACATTATAAATGCTTCTGACACCAGTGGCCAACACGTTACTAAACAAGTACACATACGGTGTGTGGGGTGTTCAAAGTGCGTTCAACTTAATTCAGTCTTGATGGTTTGTGTCGATGAGCATTTGGAGTTTTATGCATAAAAACACTCTTTATAGTTAGAATTTTAAGTATATTTACTGTATATTATGGTAATTTATTCTGTATTTTGTCAGATTATGGTGATTCTGGGGTCGTGATGATGGGGCCCTTGAATATTGTTGCCCAGGGTACAGCAAAGTGTTATTCTGGCCCTGGGTCCACCCATGGCCTCATTGAAAGACTGCTCACTACAACAGGACAGCTTCTCTCTCCCAAAAGAGCCAGATTGGACTCAAAAATATTTGGAAAACCAACTTTTTATGAACTTGAACAAGAAATTCTTGCTACAATATTAAAATGTGTCAGTTCATGGGATGTTAGGAGACAAGAGATGTCTCCAAATGGCTCGACACTCAGGTCCAAGTTTTAAAAACGGTGGCAGGAAGTTAAAATATTGTTCAATATTGACCCATTACAAGGTTGACAGGACATTATTTTAACTAGAGTTGATGACAAACTGGAGTTGAAATATCAGTTGAAATGATCAGAGCCTGTCCCTTTGTTAGTTGTGTCGAATGCTCATTTTGTTCAGGCAGACAACTTTTACTTAAATGTGTTCACTCCAATTAAAACGACATTGGTTTTAATTTGTGTTAAATAAAAAAAAGCAAAGGTTAATTCATTCCTCTCTTATTTTGCTTAATGGCATTTAACTCTGCATGTCATCCCTGAAATTCTGACGCACAGAATCACAAGTCCAAGTGTGAACTGTGTCACAGAGTAAACACGATAAAAACATGTATTATCTGCAGCATTGTTCATTAAAATGGCTCAACACTATTAATGTATTACAAAAAATATACATATGGTAGGCACACTTAAAGATATGTAGACCATTGCGTTAGGTAATACATTCAGGAAGTACTTTTACTTTTAATACTTTAAGTATTTTAAAAGCAAGTACTTATTTACTTTTACTTAAGTAAAATTGTTAGTGTGGTACTTCTACTTTTACTAGAGTACATTTTTTTGTGCGTCTATTTGTACTTTTACTTAAGTACAGTGTTTGAGTACTTTCTCCACCACTGGCTAGCATGCAAGAGGCAGATGATGTGTGAGCTTTTAAGTCCTTATAATTATTATATCTACTTATGGCTTTAAAAAGAGCTGGAGGTAAATCTGAGCAGCGATCAGTTCAGTGTACGGTGTGACATAATGAAAATTAAGGAGTTGTGTTTTAGGCATTTTCTTAACCTGCCTTCCCACAAACACATAAAACTGAAAATTGTGAAAATAATTCAAGAAATACTGGGAAGACAGGTTTGTGTGATTTCAGAGAGAAATTGGATCAAGTCTGAAAATTAGTCATCTTGATTTTTCTTTTAATGAGAATTGCTCAAATTGAGATCACCCTGGCAATATCTACTGCAGGTAAGATGCTGCCACCAAACTTTAAAGTCTCTTGTTACTAACAGACAAACACACTACAACACCTTTAGTCTACAGCTCTGACGCCAATAAAACACACCCAAGCTGTTTGATTTCTTACTCACCATTCAGTGCAAACTCCTCGGCTTCTCCAAACTGTTCAGGAGTTGTGGTTTAATGAACCCAAAAGCAGATGGGAACAAAATCAAAGATTTAATAACTAAAATCAAGATAAACCAAGAGGAACAGACAATCTGACAATGAATTGAATTGAACAGAGGAGGTTGATTCCTGTGCAGTGAGCTGATTACTGATGAAAGGCAGGTGCGTTTGGAGCCAAACCAGGACAATTGAGGGCACCTATGGGCTAAGATCCAACAATATGAAATAAAATACCCTCAACAGAATGAAACACCAGAAAACCAAATGGGAAAAATACAAAACCCACAATACTACAACCCATTTTTTTATTTGCAAGAAAGGTGTTGTTTATTAGAGGTCATTTGAAATTTATGTCACAAGTGAGCTATTATTATAAAAATGAGGTGGGAAAATGCCTTCTTTGATTGCACTTGGAGAAAAGTTGGCATCAAGCTACTCTGAAAACCCTGATTGTTCAAAATCAGGCCTCTAAAAGCTCATTCTGTAATCCCACCATGGTTGGTTTGTGAACATCTCCGTTTTCTGACAGTGTGTTTTTCATTTTGTTGAACAGTCTGAAACAAAAAGGCTAATTTGTTTTATTTATATCTTAACATGCCTGTATATTATCTATAAATGTGATTCAAACCTTGCAACACTCCTTCAAACAGCCTTGCGGCAGCAAACGCCCCCTCCAGTCTGTTGCTTCACATTGAGCCCGTCGTCTAATCAGAAGCCTTTGAATCTGAAAGAGGAAAAGATGGCTGGCCCTGAAAGTCCTTTCATTTTCCAGATTGTACCTTTGATTTTTGCTTCCCATCAGCTGGTCCATTCCTTTGACACCAGGTTGCCTGTGTGCGTATAAGTAAGGGGGTGGGGTATTTGCACGTGTGGTTTAGAGTAGCCATCAAGGGCAGCCACATGTTGCTGGAGCTAATATCTGCTTGACAACAGTGGATTTTTTCATTCAACCTTTATTTAGACAGGTTAATCCCATTGAGCCTCGAGGACTCATTTACAAGAGAGACCTGAATTTAACAAAGAATGATGACAACAGTGGACAACAGCGACAACAATAGACAGTTATAAAAAGGCATACAGATTTATTTATTTTTGTTACAAATAAGATGGCCAAAAAAGTAACAAAAACAGCTAGATTATAAGGTGAATGTAGAAAACTAAAAACAGGAACATGTCTGCATTGGTCCCTGCCAGGAGTCCAACAGATTCTTAAAGCCACTTAGAGAGGTCAAGGTCGAGAGCTTCAAATCTTTTTGTAAGATATTCCAGGAAACAGGAGCGGAATAGGAGAAGACCCTTTAGCCTCGTTCAGTCCTCACTGAGGGAACACTGCAGGTAATAATGTCCTGAGAGTGCACGCTGTAGCTGCACTCACGCAGAGACATGCAGGAGGAGATGTATGAAGGCAGCAGACCAAGAAGTGATTTAAAAATGAAAACATACCAGTGGGAGAGTCTGTGTGAAGTTAATGATGTCCATCCAGTTAACCAGTGAATACAGGGCGCAATAATGGGTACGATCATCACACCCAGTTAAGAATCTTAGTGCACCGTGATAGGCAGCATCCAACATCTGCAGGGTTCTTGTAGGAGCGTTCATGTAAACAATGTCACCGTAATCAGTGGAGGGAAGGAAGGTCACAGATACAAGGTGTTTCCTAGCATTCAAAGTTAGACAGGATCTGTTTCTGAAAAAGAAACCCAGTTTAACTTTCAGTTTCTTTACTAGGTTTTCCACATGGAGCTTAAAAGAGAGATGCGAGTCGACCAAGATACCCAAATATTTATAGGAATCAACAAACTCAATGGGGACATCATTTGAGGATAAAATCAGAGGAAGAACTGCTGGGACCGACTTCCTGTTTGAAAAAAGCATCCCTTCGGTTTTTTCGGCATTTAGGACAAGTTTTAGATGGAACAAACCAGACTGGATGATCTTGAATGCAGATTTCAAAAGCTGGAAAGCCTTTTCAACTGTTTTAGCTCGACAATAAACAACTGTGTCATCAGCATAGAAATGTATGGAGGTATCAGGGATGTTTTGACCTACATTACCTATGTAGATTGTAAAGAGGGTGGGTCCTAAGACTGAGCCTTGAGGTACACCATTGTTGACTGTTAAATAACTGGAGGAAGTAACATTATGTTGAACACATTGCCTCCGATCTGAGAGATAGAGAACCAGCCAATGGTGTGTTCTGAGAAACCAATTTCTGAGAGCTTATGACACAAGATGTCATGATCCACAGTGTCAAAATCTTTAGACAGGTCTAAGAAAAGTGCAGCACAATAATCCGTAGCATCCAGTGCTTCAACAACGTCATTAAGTGAGGCAGTCGTTGAGTCGGATGAAATGTGATAGTTTTGGTTTTCACTGCATCATATAGTGAGGAATGCAGATGGTTTGGTTGGGGGTCATCATTCCCTAAGAAAAAAATCTGTAAGATGGTTGATGATGTCAGCGACGTCCAGCTCCTGTTAAGAAGTTAAACCAGTGAAAAAGACGAATATCTGCAGGTGTAAAGATAACTGATAATTTTCTGACTCTAAATGATTCAGGGTGAGATCCTTCAGTTTTCTGACTTTACAGTGAGGATCATGTGGATCTACCAGGAGAAACATAAACAGGTCACCAACAATGGATGGATGGATGGATGAACTCAGTAACCCAGTAAGACACAAGGTATGTTTGTGTTGGACATGTTCCCATGGATGGGGTGTTCAGGTTGCTGTTGAGGACTATCCGGTCCCTGTGTGTACAGCATTCAAGATCATTTCCAACATGGGTTTGAATCCATCAGGGTGAACTCATGTGGTGTTTGTAGACAGGATAATGAGGAGTTAATGTGAAGGACGGTGTCTGGTTTTGGAACCTTGGGTCACATCTTTGCATTTTGCAGATGACATGGCATCTTCAAGCCATGATCTTCAGCCTCCACGGGACGAGTTTGCAGCAAAGTGTGAAAGGACCTGGATGAAAGTCAGCTCCTCTCATTCTGAGCTCTCAACCAGAAAAGGTTGAGGGAGTAACCCACATGCGGCCCTGTGATGGACTGGAGACCTTAAAGTAGCACAAGACGACAAAGTAGAGGGATGCTGAAGCAGATTTACAAAAACAAAGTTTCTATGGAAATTTTACTTGAAATAAAATAAAATTTTTGAAAAGTATAAAAGTTATAAAACCCAAAAGATCAAGATGAACATTTTGATGCACGGATGGTTAAGGCTGCACAAAATAAGCAGTTCAGTTGAGTAAACTAACTCAAACTAATAAATCTTTAAAACTCCTATTTCTAACTGGTCCTTCACCGTCCACCACCTGAACCAGTCTCTCCCTCCAACTCCTCATCCATCAACGGCGTGATGAAGGAGAAACAACAGATCGTGTTTGTTTAAAGCGCCTCAGATGTTTCTTTGCCCAACACCTTCGCTCATATTTAACTTGAGTTCATATCTGTGTCTGAGTGAAAGGCAGGCGTGATTAGTGGGCAGGAAGTGCACGCTCAACGTTTGATCCACTGTTTCATCACGCGGCCTCGCTGCTTTATCCAGCTTGTGAATTATTCACCTCAGGAAGTGTTCAATCATGCAGGTTTCTTTAACCTGTGACAACTAACAGGGCCCGGTCACAGGTGTGTGTACTCTGCTGGGAAAGGCATGTGCTAAGTGAGTGTGTGTAGAGTTCTGTTTACGTTCCCAGTTTAAGCCCAAACACTTTTTTTTAATGCACCAAGAATAATTTCTTCCTCGTTCAGTGGGTCTAATCTAAGATTTCACTCAGGAATTTATTGTAAATCTAGATTATGTCAGGGAGGTGAGAAGAAATACTTCTCGTATCTTCTCAATCCCACTGGCATGTCTCCCATGGAGGAAGCGGACTCGGGGGCTTCGGGGTTGATCCGTCCATGATCATGGCTGAGGTTGTCGAGGTAGTTAAAAAGCTCCGAGGCGGCAGGGCTCCTGGGGGTGGATGAGATTCATCCTGATTTCCTTAAGGCTCTGGATGTTGTGGGGCTGTCTTGGTTGACATGCCTTTGCAACGTCGCGTGGACATCGGGGGTAGTGCCACAGACTGGGGTGGTGGTTCCCCACTTCAAAAAGGGGGACCAGAGGGTGTGCTCCCATTACAGGGGCATCACTCTCCTCAGCCTCCCTGGTAAGGTCTATTCAGGGGTACTGGAGAAGCGAGTCCGATCGTTGGTCGAACCTCAGATCCAGGAGGAACAATGTGGGTTCCATCCTGGCCGTGGAACACTGGACCAGCTCTTTACCCTCACTAGGGTCCTCGAGGGGTCATGGGAGTTTGCCCATCCAGTCTACGTGTTTTGTGGACTTGGAGAAGGCATTCGGCCGCGTTCCTCAGGGTACACTGCGGGGGGTGCTCCACGAGTATGAGAATGGGGGCCCATTGCTAAGGGCTGTTCAGTCCCTATAGAAGCAGTGAGAGAGTTTGGTTCACATTGTCGGTAGTAAGTCGGACCCCTTCAGGGTGGGAGTTGGCCTCCACAAGGGCTGCCTGTTAGGAGGTGGAGGGTTTCTGGTTCGGTGGCCACAGGATCCATCTCTGCTCTTTGCAGATGATGTGGTCCTGTTGGCGTCATCATGCCGTGATCTCCATCTCTCACTGGAGCGGTTCACAGCCGAGTGTGAAGCAGCTGGGATGAGAATCAGCACCTCCCAATCTGAGGCCATGGTCCCCAACCGGAAAAGGGTGGATTGCTTTCTTCAGGTCGAGGGTGAGGTTCTGCCTCAAGTGGAGGAGTTCAAGTATCTCGAGGTTTTGCTCATGAGTGAGGGAAGAATGGAGCGTGAGATTGGCAGACGGATTGGTGCAGTATCTGCAGTATTGCGGACTTTGTGCTGGTCCGTTGTGGTGAAGAGAGAGCTGA
>NC_056506.1:43015046-43073613 GCF_014905685.2 Nematolebias whitei | reverse complement strand
CTGTGGGCAGATCTCAGAGATCTGGCTGAGATGGACCTAACCCCCCCACCCCCCTCCAACAAAAAAAAAGGGTCTGCAGGTCAGCATCATCCCACCAACAAAGGCCACCCCTGTCCTCGGACGGGTCGGGTCACCGTTAATAAACCTACTTCTGATGGGAGGAAGCAGGTCAGACAGGAGCTGAGTGGAACACCCCCCACACCCCCCAGCACCGAGGACATTCCTCTGAGGCCCTACTCCCATTAATGTGACCCTCCCTCTGAAGACGAGCCCTTAATCGAGCTGTACTTTACAATTCTGTCACCTGCTGAGTTCTGCCCACAAATCAGTTTAAAGGCCTGAGTGGGTTTTTGTGAGGGGCTGTAAGTGGAGATGCTCATACTGAAGATTTCCCCCCCCCCCCCCACACACACACACACACACGTCCTCCCCCTGAATAAAAATGACGTTTTCATGAGATCTGTAAAACATCACCAGAGTATGTGTTGAGGACGACACTCAGCTACTACCACACCAAACTTTAGCTCAGCGTCTGTGGAAATGACAGAGTTGCAGCCACTTCTGTGTTTGCTAACATCAACTGGATGAAGCGGCCATCTTGAATTGAGGTGACTCCGAATGTTAGAGTTGTAGATGTGCACCTAACGAGCGCTTCAAGAGCGTTGTGTTAAAATGCGTCCAGTGGCTCATGAGATATTATGCTAACAGACAAACGAACGAACAGGCCCTGTCGTGGCTGCAGACGTACCTCGTGGATGACGGGGCCGTGCTGTGATCACAAAGTCCTTAAAAGCTGAAGAGTTTCCAGATGGAGCTGGAGTGGAGGACATTCCTCCTCATGAAAGTCAGCAGCTCTGATTAAAATCCATCCTGCTCAGAGGGAATTAAAGAAAAACATCTGCCTTCACACTCATTCATCAGATGGATTGTTGGGGAGTTTTATTCTCTGTGAGCGTGTGTGTGTGTGTGTGTGTGTGTGTGTGTGTGTGAGGCAGAGATGAGATGAATGTAATCAAGTTTTTTTTTTTTTAATTAGATGCTGTTCTTTTCTGGGAAGCCTGTGGCGGCGCTGGGTGGAGCCTGAGTGGAGACAGGAGGTTTGTGGTCTGCCTGATGGAGCGAGGTAATAGAAACCGGGTGTTCGCCGTACGCACATGCACGCACACGCACACACAGAAAACATAAACTTGTGCTGACATGAATCTGAAGACACAGCCCTAACAATACTAATATCAGTCACATACTGTACTCCCATTGTCTTGAGTCATCCCCCATTTCTACACGTTTTGTTTCCAAGGAGACGGATTTTCTGCAATCATCAGAATCAGAATAAACTTTATCATCATCGTACCGAGATACAGCGAGATTATGTTCGTACAGTCCGAAAGATGGGCGTTGCTGCTGCTACAGGAGCGCGGCCTCTTATTCTTTATCAGAATACTTTTTTTTAGATAGAAAAAGGTCAAAGGTCATGAGGATGGATAGTGGTATTACAAAAAAGATCGCTTCACATCTTGTCCTATCAGAACACGATTTAAGACGCCAAAAGGCCAAACGGGGGGAGTTAAATTCAGAAAAGCATTCCACTGATCCATGCTATGAGCCTCAATCAAGGTCTATCCCAACATGCTGGCGAGTCCTAGAAGACGCAGGTGGCCTGCGATTCTCACAAATCACTTCCATCTTACGGTTTATCTCATAAATCAGCTGATTTTGAGTCCTCGTAGCACAAACCAAACCATCACACAGACTCTGCAGTTTTGTCACGGCCGAAACTGTTATCTTCTTCAAAAGCCGAAAACATAAGAACCTGCTGATGCCAAAAAAGCAGAAACCCTGCTATCATGAATCCAATTATATAAACGTCTTCGTGTCTTCCTGAGACAGAACTGAAAGACACATCAGCTCCCACCCCCAATCACGGGTCCATGACGCATCCTGCAGCGTGAGTCTCAGCAGGACATGAGGGCTCTCCAGGACCCCGGTCGTTTTGTTGAAAAGATTTTGTCGATTGTGTTAAAAGTCCAGCACAACAGATCCATGATAGTATTTTTCGTTTGGAAGATGTGCAACAGGAGCTCCGAGACACAGCCAGAGAGTAAAAAGCAGGAGGAGAACAGGGGAGAGGAAAAGGCGTCCGCCTTGAGCGAGTGCAGAAAAAAGTTGCAAGGGCGATAATGTTTTTGCCTCTTTGTTAAGGAAACATCTCATGAACAACTGTATTTTAAAGAAACTCAAGTAATCGTGGCTGCCACAGCCAACTACCATACAAAACACAAGAATAACTATGACTCCGCTGGTTTTATGGGAGTTGAACTACAAACCGGATTCCAAAAAAGTTGGGACACTAAACAAATTATGAATAAAAACTGAATGCAATGATGTGGAGATGGCAAATGTCAATATTTTATTCGTAATATAACACAGATGACAGATCAAAAGTTTAATCTGAAAACTCTACTGGATGCTCACGATCTCTGGGCCCTTAAACGTCACTGCACCTCAAACAGGAATGCCACTGTCAAGGAAATAACAGAATGGGCTCAGGAATACTTCCAGAAAGCATTGTCCGTGAACACAATCCACCGTGCCATCCGCCGTTGCCAGCTGAAACTCTACAGTGCAAAGAGGAAGCCATTTCTAAGCAAGCTCCACAAGCTCAGACGTTTGCACTGGGCCAGGAGTCATTTAAAATGGAGTGTTGCAAAATGGAAGACTGTTCTGTGGTCAGATGAGTCACGATTTGAAGTTCTTTATGGAACACTGGGACGCCATGTCATCCGGACCAGAGAGGACAAGGATAGCCCAAGTTGTTATCAACGCTCCGTTCAGAAGCCTGCATCACTGATGGTATGGGGTTGCATGAGCGCTTGTGGCATGGGCAGCTTGCATGTCTGGAAAGGCACCATTAATGCAGAGAACTATGTTCAGGTTCTAGAACAACATATGCTCCCATCTAGACATCATCTCTTTCAGGGAAGACCCTGCATTTTTCAACACGATAATGCCAGACCACATTCTGCAGCAATCACAACATCATGGCTACGTAGGAGAAGGATCCGGGTACTGAAAGCCAGACTGCAGTCCAGATCTTTCACCTATAGAGAACATTTGATGCATCATAAAGAGGAAGGTGCGACAAAGAAGGCCCAAGACGATTGAACAGTTAGAGGCCTGTATTAGACATGAATGGGAGAGCATTCCTGTTTCTAAACTTGAGAAACTGGTCTCCTCTGTCCCCAGACGTCTGTTGAGTGTTGTAAGAAGAAGGGGGGATGCCACACAGTGGAAAAAATGGACTCGTCCCAACTTTTTTGGGATTTGTTGACGCCATGAAATTTGGAAACAACAGATTTTTCCCTTAAAATGAAACATTCTCTCAGTTTAAACTTTTGATCTGTGATTTTTTTTAAGTGACCTTTCCTACACACAGCTGCAGCAACACACCAAAATGGAAGTCAGCAAGTTGCCTTTTTTTTTTCCAAGTTCAGAAGATGAACAGGGCAGATGGAGAGATGGACGGTGTTTCCAAGTCACCTTTTTTGTTCTTGGACGATAAAGAAACTGCACGGTGGCGACACGTTCATGTGAAGAATGAGCTTCTCACGTTGCAGCCCTCTGAAATATGAACCCCTAAACACTGATGATGTGTTCATTTGCATTCACAAACATGCACATGGGCTCATGCATACGTAAATCCAGACAGGGCCCAACACACACACACACACGCGAATGCACACTCACGCATGAATGCACACTCACGCACTGCCTGTCATTCACACAAGAATGTGCCCCAGTGCACAGAACTCATTACACATGCAAACCTTTAAACAGACTGGAGTGAACACACACACACACTTTATGCATGACAAAGTTTTACCCATAAGGCTGATAGCTGCGGCGGCCATCTTGAACTGGGTTAACACAAAAAGCAGTTTGTCATCCAGTGGCTCATGAGATATTTTGCTAACAGACTACTCTGATGAATGTCAATGCATGGACACAGCTGAGGTGTGAGGGTGCATAATTTACAAACTGTTCTGGTGTTCTCTGTGGTTCTGGAGCCGACCTGAGCGGGTCAAACTGGGCAGGTCAGAGACTTTGAACAGGGCACCATCTAGTGTTGCCTGCACAGAAGTTTCCTCTTTACTTAAAAATAAAAAAAGAAAACATTGGGCGTGTGCCAGCTGTTCTCATCCTGCTCAAAGTGATTTGTTTTTAACAAGAGACTCGTTTCATGTCCGAGTCTGGGACCTGAAGGTTTCCAACTCGCAAATTAACTAAAAGTTGCAACACGTGGAAAAGATTTATTCACTTTTAAAGGAACAAGAAACTGATGAAAAACGACAAACGAGTTTGCACTGTTAGCAAAATATCTCGTGAACCAGTGGATGGATTGTAATGAAACCCTTGGAAAGAAACAACTGGTTGCATAACTCTTGGTATAAACCCAGTTCAAGATGGCCGTCACAGCTAATGGACCATCGTAATGGTTGGTTATAAATTAAAGGTGGAGTTAAACTTTACGTGGTAGTAGCTGAGAGTCATCCTCAACATTTAAAGAGTTTGACTGAAACAACTCCGGTCTCGTTGAAATAAACTGGTTTGGATCGGCTGTTTGTTCCCGACCAGTACCCAGAACTTTAGAGGAGCTCGGCTGTGGACGGAGGTTTGATGTCGGAGCCGCTCATCGTGATGTTTCATGCACTTTTCATTTAAGTTATTGATGTTTATTTTTTTCTTTTTATATTTAAAGTTTTCTCGTAGGAATATCCATTAAATCCACTAAAAGCTCTGGAAGGATGTACTGGTAGTTGTGGTTTTCTGGAGCTCAAATACACACCAAGATGTTCAGAATATTTAGATTGTGAACAGAAACGTTTCATTTTGATTTGGATTGAACTACAGCTAATGACCTTATTTTATGATACACCGGCCTGCCGTAAAATGGACGAACTGTGGGAAAAGGCAGAGCTGGAGTTATAGAGATTTAGCTATGAATATAAAGAAAGTGTTTGCTCGATAGAAAAATATTTTACACACACCAATGGCTGTAACTCAGTCAGTTTGATGAGGGAGTCGCTGAGAGTCATCCCTAACACAAACTGCGAGCACCAACACACTTTGTTCACATGTTCACAAGCTGGAACATCTTTTGTGCCGGTGCCAACCTCGAGTAAACACCGAGGGCATCCGGCGTCAACAAACGTGCAAGTTCGTCCAAGCGACACACAAACCGTAACGAGATCTCACAACAGAACGCATCATCGGGTTGAAACTGCAGCGAGAGAAGAACCAAAAATGAACATAAAGTTTCTTACATTCGTGGTTTTATACACTGGAAATGCTCATTTGAGCTAATTTTTTTAGAAATGCAGATTTTTAATTGTGTTGTATTTTCTACATGTCCACACCTGGAAAATACTACAATAAAATGTACTTTTCCAGACGGTGTAGGAACACAGGTTTATGGAAAACAAAGAAGAGAAGAGCTCATCTGCCTGATTACATTATAGACCAGCTGCCCCGCCCACCGGCCTTTTCTAGTTTTGGAACCAGAGTCCTGTGCGCTCAGGATGTGGAGCTTTAAGCCCCGCCTACTCCCCCAGCAAAGTCACGAGCTTTCTTTGAAAAACAACAAAAAAATCACAAATAAATGTGTTCGATAAACGACTGAGACCAGGCGTTGGGCAAGCTGCTCCGGTTCCAACTTCAACTTCCAGTGGATATGCATGAACAGCGAGCCTGACGGTTCAATCGGCTGGGAAGGAAGCTAAATATGTAACTAAGGACGATGGTTTTTTTTTTTTTTAAATCGCTTCGACATTTTAAATTTATAGCCGTTTGTTGACTCAGCACAAAAACACAACTTTGCAACAACAATAAAACACAGCAAATGGTGTTTATTGTCAAAGTGTAGGACAATGTTATATGTGCATAAGTCATTATCGTGAACTCTAGTTGTGCAACAAACTAAGCTACAGTATATACAGACACCTATCATGAACTGCTGATAGCCGGGTGACGGTCGTACTGTATAACAGTAAATCTAGTTGGCCGGGCGCTTGGAGCAGGACAGTCTACAGACGATCCGTCAGACGCCCCAAGACTTTGGTATCATCCGCTTTTACAGTGTAATATCAATCAATACAACTAAACACAGCCATTAAAAACATCCACATGAATATACTCAATGTTATGCAGAAAATGCCCCCCCCCCCCCCGTCATTCCCGCGCTTTTATCTCCATAAAATCCGTTAAAGGTTAACCAAACATTTAAATGTTTCACATCTCATTAAAGTAAAAGAAAATAATGTTATGAGAACCCTCCGTCTAGATATCGACAATACTTTGTGAAAAATATATGTATAGTATAGTGAACTAAACATTTACATGACTTTACAGGTGAAACATCGTTTTAACTCTTTATAATAATAACAATAAACATAATATTAATAATAATAATAATAATACAGCCCCACAGTCTGTATGAACATGCGAGGGTCTCTCGTTACTCACGTCCGTCTCTGACCCGCGGCGCCGCCACACGCTCGCGTCAGTGTGTGTTTGTGGGTTTTTAGGTGTGCACGGCTGTCAGTGTGTCAGTTTGAGTTGGGGTGTGTGTGTGTGTGCGCACGCGCCGGGGCTCAGCAGTCCCCCGAGTTGTGCGAGTGTGGCCCGGTCTCCAGCTTCCAGTCTCTCTGGTCGGCGGCGTCCGCCTGGGCGTGCTGGGAGGCGGCGGGCGACAGGGACATCTGTCTGCGGGGGTTGGCGCTGTGCATGGTGTTCCAGTGGCGCTTCAGGTCCGACGCTTTGATGAAGGCTTTGTCGCAGGAGCCGCAGTTGAAGGGCCGCTCGCCCCGGTGCTGCCGCTCGTGGTCTTTCAGGTGGGACTTGTGCTTGAAGGCCTTTTCGCACATCTGGCAGGCGAAGGGCCGCTCGTTGCTGTGGACCCGCTCGTGCCGCTTCAGGTCGGGGCCCCGGATGAAGGCCTTGCCGCAGACCACGCAGCGGTGCGGCTTGAAGCCCGAGTGGATCTTCAGGTGCTCTTTGAGGTGGGCGGCGGTGGTGAAGGCTTTGGGGCAGTGCTCGCAGCCGTACGGACGGTTGGCGGTGAGCAGGCGCTCCTTTTTGGCGTTGTGGTCCATGGGTTTGGCTCCCGTGGTCTGGCAGGATACGTGGTCGCGGTGGCCGTAGAGGAGGTACTCCAGCTTCATGTCGCTGGAGGTGGAGGAGGCCCAGCTGTGGGTGTGGGGGTCTTTACCCATGCCCGTGTTGTAGTTGTGAGGCTGCGACACGTGAGAGCCGCCAGGCCCGATCCCGTCCATGCCCTGGTCGTAGAAGCTGTTCTTCCGCACCTCCTCCATGGCCAGCTCCTTCAGGATGGCGTCCTGCGCTCTCATCCCGTGGTCGTCCGGAGCCTGGTTCTCTCGCGTCTTCATGTTGGTCAGCTCTCGCTTCTGGGTGCACAGGTTGTCCAGGAAGTTGATGCCGAGGATCTGACCGGACGACATCATCATATTGATGTCCTTCTTCCTCACGGCCAGCCTGGCCGTGTACATGTAGTTGAGCACCTCCTCGAAGATGTCGGAGCGGATGAAGTCGAGCTCCACGATGGAGTTGTCCTCGTCGCTCTGCTTCTTGAAGAGCTTCTTAAAGTAGTTGCTGCAGGCGGCCAGGACGCAGCGGTGAGCCCTGAACTCGATGTTCTCCACCACCACCACCACGTCGCAGTGCTCACCCTCCATCCTCTGCTGGTTGAGCATCTTCAGGAAGGTGGCTTTGTGGTCGTAGTCGATGTATCTCAGTAAATCAGACATGTTGCAGGTCAAAGAGAAGCAACCTGTGGAGGGAACACAGCAGACTTGTTAGATCCCATGGATCCTGCACAGCTGATGGGTGGAGCTGTTTGCGCACAACTTTAGAGAAAACAGTTAAAAACACACAAGAAAAACAAACAGAACCGACAACTGAAAGCGTTGCTGTTTATAAATGTGCACCAGTGAGAGGAGGAGTAAACACCAGCAGCTAAATCAATCATGGAGGAAAAACTACGACAGGAGGCCCGAGACGAGCCTCGGAACGCAAAGAAAGAGTAAAAACAAGAAGAGAAGCGAACAGGCGCACTTCACTTTGCGCCGACAAGTCGTTTTCTGCGCAGTGTTTACGTGTCAGCCGCGCCAGGAACACAGAACCTCCGTGAGAAAGATTTCACATTTCACTGCGCCCAGCCATTTTGGTCGGCTCCGAGCCTCCGCGGGTTCGTTTCTGCAGCCCGAAAAGTCAGTTGGCAAACTGAAGCGCAGAATTGAACCGAACAAAACCCGGTTCGACACTTCCGGGCCGCTCCAACACAGCGAGAGGGAATAAAAGTGTTAATACCTAAAGCCTGAGGCCGATCCCCGTGTTGTCACGCAAGGCAGTCGACGACGATCCAGATCCAAAGCTGTCGTTTTTTCCTCTTCCTCCTCTTGTTGTGACTGCGCGGCTCCAAAGGAAATGCCACTTCGCTCTGCTGCCACCTACTGCGCCGGAGCTGGAACTGCACCCAAGATCGTCTACGCACAAGACAATGAGTTACTCCAACGTGATTTTTTTTTTAACTGCCAATCTCAAAGCAAAGTGTCGAATGTTTAAATTTAATCACCTCAAACAGGTGATTTTAGTTGATTTATTGAAAGACAACTTTTTTCTTCTTTCACCTGTTCCCTTCATCACAGCGAACTGAGCCGCACGAAGACATGGCAATTATTTTTACGCTGGATACCTTTCCCTGAAGCAACCACAGCCCTCTGTGTGGAGCGGAGCTGCCATCTAGGGCGCCCAGGGGAGCAGATGCTGGGGGTGGAGGCCCCACCCAAGGGCCCAGAGTGGGGCAAATGAGGATGGAGACAGGTGTGGGCCCCCACCCACATTTTGATGTTGTCTGTACCTGGAGTTGATCAGGCGATCTTCCGATCACAGACCCACCTTCTTTAACCTCTGCGCCACCACTCCCTATTGACAAAGAACTTCAAGTAAAATTAATTTAACTCAACAATCTACCTGGATTATTGAGCATGCATCAAGATATTCCTCAAGATGCTTTAGATAAAAAAAAAAAAAAAAAATCACATAAACAGCCACCCACACACACAATATTCGATTTTTAAACCCATCAAGTTAATTTTTTTTAGTATTAGTAATAACAGATTCATATTGGTTTCATTGATCCAAGTTAACTAATATGATTCATATTAGTTTAAGTTAGTGGCTAGAAAACATTTGGAATGTCAGATTTACATGTTATATTTTGTGAAATTAATCAATTTCATTTATTACAAAGCTTTATAGAGCACACAAATCCAAAATGTTTTTAAAACGAATCAGCTGCACCTTTTTTTTTTTTACAGCTGAAAACATTTTGCTTCTCCTCGAGTCTTTTGAGTTTCTCTGTACTACAACCTGTGCAAAGTTTCAATCCTTCAAATTATTAATACAAAGGCTGCTTGAACTGTGCACATCACATGAAGACAATTATACATTTATGTTTTTCTACAGAAACTATCACGAGTTGACCACAAATAATTCAGATGCTTTAAAAACTCATTAGAGCGACAGTAGTGATACCTCTTACTTTTCTGTACTCTTCGGCACGCACACACGTCTCCCAGAGGGGCGGGGCTTCCGAGGCTTTTGGTTCTCCAGGTGTTATCATACATGCAGAATGTTCTGCACGTTATTACGGTAATCTTACTCCCTTCAGTTTATTCATTTAACATTAATTAGCAAATAAAAATCTTAAATTCACGTTAATGCATATGGAAGTGACTCAATCTGAGATTGAAAACACAAACGTGTACAGCAAGTTTTTGTACTGTAGTCACTTTATTTCAGAGGAAACCAGCAAATTAAAAAGGAAAGCATTCTGTAAAACACGGCTGAACATGAGTCAGATACATGTGAAGTGATGAAGGAGACAAAACAGCTGGCAGGTTGGCTGCCTGAGCCCTTTGCCTTTACACAAACTTGTGCCGCAGGCCACGGTCAAAGCCTGCACAGGCACATTAAAAAACAAACCTTCGTATTGATTTCTAGGCTTCAGCCCCAAACAGACCTTGCAGTGTTGTAAGCGACTGATGAGAAACAACAATAAAACACTGAAATTACATTAAAAAGTGAAATGAATGCAATTCAAACAGACATTACACAAATCAACCTTAAAAGATCATGAGCCATTTTCCTCAGGAAGCTTTATGTACAGTGCTGAGGTGTGGAGGTCTGTCTGTAGTGGCACACCAGCTGGAAAAATCATTAAGGGGAGTGAAGTAATGCTTGTTTTTGCAACGAGGTCGGCACTTCTACAGCGAGGTTAAATAGTGTTGGCTCTCTAACATACACAGCCTACAGCAATTACAAGTTTCTGGAGTGATGGCTTTATTTCATAAATAAAAATGTTGCTACAATAATTATTTTCAGTAATCATAAAAACGCGTCCAAGTCATAAGGCAGTGAAAGCAAACGGCTTGCTTTGCTGGGATTCAGCGCGCAGACGGATTGGGAACCATTTTCTTAAAAAATAAAAACTTAAAAAAATCAGACTGTTTACGGCGTTTTCTTCTCGTTTGTTTGATAATTCAGCTTTGCGTCCTTCTCATGCAGAATGCATTCATTTGTGTTGCAGGTGATGTTTGAGTGTAGCAGCGAGCTGCGGCGTTTGGAGAGCGGGGTTCCCCCCCTCCGAGTCCCGACGTGGCGGGCGTGCGGAGCCTCTGGGAGGTCTGGACAGAAAGCAGCCCTCGGTGTTACTCCTGGAAGAGCAGAGGAGACAGGAGTGAGAACTTCCTGCACGTTTAACAACATCCGAGACTTTGAACACAGAAAACGAGCCTCAAGAAAGACCGCTACGACTTCGCCCACGTTTACAGGAAGTCCGAGGGAGCACAGGGTTAGAAAGGAGCAAACGCACAACACAGACACACACAAGGTCGGGGATGAAACCCGTTACAGCGAGAGCCATTTTCTTTTTCGTTCGTTAACTTTAAATAAGCCAAGCTGCTCTACATTACGTCATGCTTTATTCAGCAAACTTATTTTTAAGAAACATTTGTAAACCGATGAAAAACAAGCCCATTTTGATCAACATGAGGCTGATGGATGTAAACAAACGCAAACAACCGTAGATCCGCTGAACATTATAGTAAAGGTGTGTCCCAGTTTAACTTTTCCTTAATAAATGCACTTCAACGGTCAGATCAGCTGCGTTTCGCCTGGGCGGTGCGGCGACATGCAGCTGATTTGATGTTTGCTCCAGGAGTGCCAGAGTGAGAGGAAGGTGGCTTTGTATGGCAAGCCAAGTGTCTCATTAATAGCCACTTTTACCTAATAATGAGACACTTGGCTTGCCATATTAGTTGAGGGCCCCCTAGTGGCTGAAAATGGTAGTGTTCAATATTTTCTATGTCAGAATGAATGAAATCGTCAGATCTCAGTCAAAAATTGGGTTATAGATAAATATTGGGAAAAAAAACAAATACGTCACTTCGCTGTACAAGTCGCAGGACTTGCAAATTTATGCAAAAAAAATTGTGACTTATACAGCGAAAACTATGGTACTTGTTGATTTTTAGTGGTTTCTAGTTGGATCACATCATTCTGCTCATCTGGCGTGTTGTGAAGAGCTAAATGAGCTTCTGTGCAAAAGTTTTAACCACTTCTTTATACTTTGCTTCCAACGAGCCAGACTTTCTTCAGATCTTTTTAACGTGATCTTGGTCAACAGATTTCTTGATTCTCTGACAGTGTTTCAAAGTTTCTGTCCAGCTCTTGTATTTGATTGCAGAATGATGGGGAGAGGAAAGGTGAAAACAAAAGAGCAAAGTGTCAGACCTAATAACTGTCTCCAGCAGACCAACACTGGTTTATGTCTTATCCAGAAAAGATCTGACCCATAAAACTCCTTCTGTTGATCATCTACTGCAGCGGTTCCTCTATAAGTCACTAAACATCAAGTCTGGGGTCGTGAGATGATTCATGGAAACACAATTAAACTATAAAATAACTAATACTGTACTTTTGCTGTATAAGTTGCACCTTTTTGCAAGTCCTGTGACTTATACACCGAAACGACTAATATCCTGATGCATGCTCAATAATCCAGGTAGAAAAATCTAAAAAAGTTAAATCTGGTCCTCTGGACATTAAAATAAATAAATAAATAAATAAAATAATTGTAGAAATGTTTTGTCTCTCATCCGAAAGACTTCCTCAGTCTGAGGTGCTGTATTCAGCTCAGTCTTATAAATAGCACCTTCTCAGAGTGGATCAACCAGTTTGCTGCTGACAACCAAAACCAGCTGATCACATGCTCAAGAAGGACCATCAGCCTAACAATGGATCATTAGCACACTGATGGCTGTTTACTGTTCACAGAGGGCTGAGTGATACTAGCAATCACAGCACACTCACTCGCACACACTCTCTCTCTCTCGCTCTCTCTCTGTGGCTATTAATGATACACTTGACTTGCCATACACAGCCACCTTCGTCTCGCTCTGGAACTCCTGGAGCAAACATCATCAGCTGCATTTCACTGCGCCACCCAGGCGAAACGCAGCTGATTTGACCGTTAGTGCATTTGTTAAGGAAAAGTTCAACTTAGACCCACCTTTGCTATAAAATAGAGCAAACAAATAATTGTTTTTAGGTGGTTATCTTGTTAAATTCTTGTTAAAGTCCTCCCGTGCACGCTCCCGTGGCCACCATTTGGCAGCCAACCGATTTAAGGCACAACACCGGCCCACGTTTCCAGGTTGTCAGCGATGACACATAATAGATGCGACTTATACAGCGAAGCTACTTATTTATGTTTTTCCCCACTTTATTAGACATATTTGGATTGATGAGACTTGTACGGCAGAAAGTACGGCAATTAGAATTTTTCTTTAGCCATAATTGTTATGAGAAAAAATAGCTATTATTAGCCAATAAAACAGTAAAATGGTGAATTTTGTTGTTATAACTCATGTTTAATCTGAATAATTGTGATATTTGAAGATTCGAACCAAAGATATTTGTGCTCACGAGTTTCTGCTGCCGTCGCAGCTGAAACGTTTGAATTTTCTGTCAGACTGTGACATATTTAATATTTTTACAGGCACACTCAAAGAAACAAGAACGGATTGTGTCTGTTAAACAGTCCATCAATCAAATAAGAATTTCTGAAATCAAAAACAGAAATAAAAATGACTTAATGCCCACTCGGTGCTCATAAGGAAACCAAAGTGATCTGGGGAGGGCAGAATAAAGCATGACGTTCTCTAACACTGGGACTTGGCTCCTCGCTGTGGGGTTTTCTCAGGATCAGACTCTGCTGTCGTGATTTCAGCAGCTCATCGTTTCTTGTTCTGACCCCAACGCTGCGTGTGTCTGAGCTGGAAAACACTGAGAGACCACAGAGAAAACATTTAGCAAGGTGTTAATGGTGCTATTCAAACACACACACACAAGTAACGGCGAGGCTGCAGGAACTAAGCCAAGCATTCCCATCTGGTGAGTCGTGCAGGCATACTCATGCACGGCTGCTCATCCCGAGCGTCGCTCCTCGAGATCGTATCCAACACTAATGAAATAAAAGCCGCGGAGACAAACGAGGCGGCGAGCAGCTTCCAAACTCAGAAGACGCTTCAGCCAAGACGTCTGAAAGGACGCGAGTGAAACGAAACGACAAGCTCCTTCAGGCAGCTGCACACCGGCTGGAACCTGCCGCCGCTGACGAGTTCAGACACATCTGGACCGATCCCAACTCAAAACACAAGAAGGAACGAGATTAACCGAAGTTTGACAAACTGTTAGAAAATAATCTGCTCTGGAAACAAGACTCAGATCTTTAGATTTGGGAGCAGCGGGCTTCTTTTGGAATAAACGAGCCCGCTCACTTGGATCAGGTTAAACTCAACCTCTTGACGTTACAGTTTTTAAAACAAACGTCTGAATCTTTTTTTTTCTTCAAACGAGCCAAAATGAGTGAGTTTAAAAACAAAACAAACAGATGAATTTTTCTTGTCCGAGTTAATTCCCACATTCCTTAAGGAGAGTTAAAAAAAAGACTAAAGCTCATGCGCGTGCACACGAGATCAGATTTCAGTCCACGCGGGGGTGTTTGCACGTACGATGAGAAGCAGAAGCCGGTTCGGCCGGATTTGATTCTCTCATCACTGCAGGTTTTTTTTTTTTTTGTGGACGTAATTATTGGAAAAAATATTTCTCACGTTTTCTACTCGTCGGTGCAGCACTGGGTTGATCGTCATAAAAAGTGGAATTTAGGCTTCTTGAAAACAAAAGTTTCTCTCCAGCACCCCAGTAAAGGTTTTAAACGGCGTCGCTCTGAGTAAGACGTCAGGTCTGCGTGCACACCGGCAGCAGCAGCCCCTTCTCCCTGCGAGGACGAATAAAGCTGAAACAGCCACAGCACGATGCGCAAGCTGCAAGGGCGACAGAAAGCGGGGCGATCCAACCCAATCTAAAGCAGCCCAGACTAAACCGGACAGGGGTGGGGACTGGTTGTCTTACCTGGGTCAATCCTCACCCTCCTCCGGCGTGATCTCTGTCTCTTTATGTACGACTACTTTGGTCACTGACATGTCAGGGTGCTGTTCTTTAGCCTCCTTTATGGCCTGAGCCAGAGCCTACAATATGGGGGTGCAGTGCCAGGAGGGACCACCGGGGGGAGACAGAGAACGGGGAAGAGCGGGTGGATGTGAGTCAGTACCCAACAGTGAAGCCACCTATTCACATTATTTTAGTTTGAAAACCACATCATGAGCTGAAGATTTCAGATTTCATTCGTCGATCGCTCGCAAACTTAAAGCCACAAGGTCACCAAGGTCACACTTATCAGAAAAAAGTCCTTTTCGGATCAAGTTACTAATTAATGAGGAAGAAATGTAAAAGACCTCATCGTGGTCGATGTCTGCGTCTCCTGTGATGACGATCCTCTTCTCGATTCTCGTCTCTGATATTCCTCCTTTCACCGTCTGATGGACAGAAAAACACACGTCAAAGAAAAGCTTTAACGTGAACGTGTTCTTTTAACTTATGATCATTCAGAAGGTCCACACGATTAAAACATGTTCCTAGTGGAAAGATGTCTACCCAGAAACATTATCCAGTTCATGTGTTAATAAAAACTGGTCCAAATCTGTCAAACAAGATCATCTTCAACCTTTTTACATTTTGGAAATGTTTCCACGCGCACTTTGAACATTTCAGTTTTTTCCTTTTGCTCAAGTTTATCAAGATGGAAATTAATAATAACTAGAAAAATTGCATTTCCTGCAAAAATGCAGAGTGAATGCTTACTGCTGAAGAACTTGCTGAAAACAGCTGAAATCGGCTAAAAACATGCTGAATTTAAGAACAAGCCTAAATTAGCTAAAGAAAGCAGAAAGAACACATATTTGCTGAACTAGGTTTAAATAAGCTGAAACTAGCACAAAAACTATGAAAACAGATAAAAAAGGCTAAAATTAGCAACAAAAAACTAACTAAAAAGTAGCTGAAAAGACATAAAGAAGCTTAACTACAAGAAGGAAGTGGAAAGAGCTGAAATGAGTTAAAAAAATGTGGAATTAGCTGAAAAAGCTAAAATGACCATAAAACAGCTAAATAGTAACTGAAATAAAATAAAAATTTGAAAAAGCCGAAAGGAGCATATAACAAGTAATTACTACGAAAAACTTGAATTTATCGGAAAATGGCTGAAATTAGCTAAAACTTTTCTAAAAAGGTAGCTGAAAAGGTAGAATAAGCTTAAATTGGCAGAAGAAAGCAAAAAGAACACATTTGCCCAATTAGGCCAAAAGAAGCAGAAATTAATACAAAAAGTAGAAATTAACTGAAAAAGCTGAAATTAGCAAAAAACAGCTGAAAAGTAGCTAAAAAGGTAGGAATAAGCTGAAATCACAAGAAGTGGAGAGAACACATTTTTGCTGAATTAGGCTGCAAAAACTTTAAATGAGTGCAAAAACCATGAAATTAGCTGAAAAGGCTTAAATTAGCATAAAACAGCTATATAGTGGCTGAAATACTAGAAAAAGCTGAAACTTGCAGAAATAAGCTGAAAGGAGTCTAACAAGCTGAAATTAGCAGAAAGAATCTGAACGGAGCACAAAACAGCTGAAATCAGCTGAAAGTAGCTGAAAAATGTTTAAATTTGCAGAAGGAAGCTGAAAGAAGCTGAAGCAGAACAAAATGTGAAAGGAGCAGTAAAAGGTTATAAACGGATGTAAAGATTTGAAGGATGTAAAATGAGCTCAGTTCATATTCTATGAGGAAAATGACAGAAAAGGCAAAATATTTCAAAACAGCTGAAGTTGCACCAATACCAAAAGTCATAACAGGATTGTCCTGAATGAGCTGAAAGTTTTGATCTATGATTTGTTGAAAACTGCGTGACGAGAAACACGCCGGAAAACATATGGAAGAAAAATGGACCACAATAGAGTGGATGCTTCATAAACATTCAAACGATTATTGGAATAAAATAGCTTAAAATACATTTTTTCTTCATTAACGTTACAAACGGTGCACGTGTATTTCTCAGTGTTGCCAGATTTTTAGTTTTGTCAGTAAATGGAGACAGAGAGGCGAGCAGGAGCGCCGAGAGGCTAACGAGACAACGGATGCACCCTGACCTTCGTGATGTGCGTGGTCGTGGTGGTGCTGGTGGTTTCCGAGGTGATGGTCTGAGCGCTCAGCAGCACCCCGGGGTCTGCGTCACCGTTGGTGTCAACCTGTCAAAACACAACAGATTTGTCTTCTGGACGAAGTCACAGCACTTTGTTAAACCCTTTAATAAAAAATATTCAAGTCACTTGTATGAACGACCACCGATTGAAGACAAATGTTGGTTTTTGTTTCATTCTCAGTGTTTTGCATCATTTTCAGATATTGTTTCTCCACAGGGTCTGGTTTGGGAACCCTCGGGGTCTTGGTGTGGTTCTGTTGGTGTCTTTGGGCCATGACCTTCAGCGTTCACTGAGCTGGTTTGCCGCGGAGTGGGAAGCAGCAGGAATGAAGATGCAGCTCCTCTAAGCCCAAGGCCATGGTTTTCATCACCGGGTCAGGAGGGTCTTTGGTTCAGGAGGAGTTCAAGTATCTGAACGTCTTGTTCACAAGTGATGGTAGGATGGAGCAGATGGGTCGACAGATCGGGCGTTGCTTTAACCCAGTTGAGTAGAAAGGCAAAGCTCTCGATTTACTGGTCCATCTATGTGTCCAACACTAATCTGTGGCGATGAGGTTTGGATCATGACCTAAAAGGAGTCAGCTGAGGTGGTCCAAGCATCATCGTAGGACGCCTCCTGAACCCTCTGGAGGTTTACTGGACACGTCCCACTCTCGGTTCAAAATGAGACCTCTTGGGTTATTCTGACCCAAGGGCAGCAGGAGGGTCACACTTATTTATTGACAAAGAACTGAAACTCAACTTTTAAGAGTGAAGCTTGCAGAACAACGCAGCGCGACGCCGACTTGTGGACATGAAATTGCTCGCTAACGACCGAGTGGAAAAATCCTGCAGCCTAAAATCCCAATCATTGATTGTGAAGCCGCTGAAAGAGCACAGATACCCAAAGCAGCTCTGACTGTAAACGGCCGGTCGGATCATTAAGTGTGTGTGCTGGTAAAATCTATAAAGCTGACAATGGCTGGTCTTTGTACCCTGTAGGTGCTCCGGGTCCAGGGAGACTCTTCATCTATTTTCATAAACTTAGCAGTGACGCAGATTAAGAAACATTAATGATAAAACAAAGTGTTTGTTCTAGTTTCTTTTTAATTAAAGATTATTTTTAAACTTTGAATAAAAGAAAAAAACAAGTTGTTTTGTGCAACTGGATCCAAATAATGACCAGAAATCAAATAAAAAAGATGTGAATTTAAGATTTAAAAAATGAAATAAAGCTAAACACGGTTTAAAAGTACTGACAGCAGAGCTGCATGTTTATCAGATGAGTTACTGTGATGTCAAGTTGTGTTTAGGTTTACCTCGGATGCCTCATAGGTGATGGTTTTCGTCTCTGTGTGGACCACTGGCATGTCTTTGGCAGCCACCTCCACGCCGTCAGGAGTCTGCAGCGCAGACAGAGAACAGAACCAAATAAGTGCCTGCAGACCCGAGTTAGGACCAGCTTCTCTAAAAACTCATATGTTCAACCAAACGCCAAAGAACAGACACTCGTACGACACAGAATGTTTTTGTTGTAAAAACAACAGCCAGCTGGTGTACAAGTCAAATCCACTCAAATAAGCAGCACATGCTCAAAAACAAAGACTGCATGGTTTAGACGTCGAAACAAACGGGCGTTAAACTTTCTAACCCCGTAAAGGAGAGGGGACTGAGGAGAAGTCTGTCGACCACAATTATTACAGTCTTCTGGTTTGTGCAGCAGCAAACGTTGGGGGACGATTGGAGGGGTGGTGGGACCACAGGACCTGATGCAAGTTTACCTCAGACATTCACCAAGAAGGTGATGCAAGTCTGAGTCGCTCAGTTGAGCTGGACTTCAGGTCTTCACTGTCACCACTACCCAACATGTCGTTCCTGCGGTGTGGACGGTTTTTGGGAATTTCTCAGGCTGCGTTCAGCGTACAGATCACCAACTGAAGGCCCGCGAAGCATTACGTTATTAATAAATCAGATGCTCACAGCGCCCAACTCAAACTCTGTCACAGAGAGAAAGAAAACCTGATGATCGACCTCAGGAGGACTGCTGCTGGAACATGAAAGTCCAGTTCATCTGGACCTACTGCAGTCGCTCAGTTTTCCATGAGGTTGTTATGGAGTTGGAGCAGAAGACGCCTGCAGATGCTAAAAAAAACAAACTACTGTTCTCCAAATTTAAGCCTGACGTAGCTACACTCCAGTGAAAGTAAAACAATCCCCATCTTAATGTACTGATTTTAGAACCTTCTTTAAATCCTCAATGCCCAATTTTTATATAAATTTTTTGAATATATCATCATTTGTAAAGTTTAAAACTTATGTCCTGGCTGGTAAAGTCACAATTAAAATTTCTCATTTAAAAAAGTGTCTAACAATAGAAAAAAAAAGCAATAAAAACATGGTAAATGCTGTATTTTTATGGAAGCTTAACTTAAATAACTAAAATAGACGGGTTAGTAACAAGAACTCGTCAAATGTCAGCTCCAACACTAAACAGCAAAGTTTATAGAGCAAATTTTACTGATGTTAAAGTAACTCTTCTCTCCCAGTGGCTAATAATCCAACTGGTCTAGTAATTTTAGTTGAGCCGTTTTCTTTCCCCTGAAAGGTTTTGGACTTTTTAGACACTAAATAATCTTCTTTACCCTCTTCTTCCTCAGTCAGAGACAGTTTGTTTCTTTCTTGCAAACAGGAGCAACACTGAATTCAGTTTCATCTCTTCTATAATTCAGCTGCCACCTTCACCACCTGCTTTACTTTAATGCTGTTAAAATCAGGACAAACTTGTTGAAATAGGCTGCACAGACGTACATTTGCTCTAAAGTTGGTGTAAAAGCAGAAATAAATTATTTATTTCCAGCCAGTAGCTTTCCTGAACTTTGACCATTTTTACCATCTAGCGTTGCTGATTTTATGATCTGCTGACGTCGTCAATACATTTACCATTTGCTTGGCTGGTGATGTCTCCGTTTCCGTGGCAACCACTGTCTTCTCCTCCCCAACAGCTGATGTCTATAAATGATCAATGTGCCATTAGATGAAGCTCTTGTATATTACTCTGACAACACAAATCCAAACATTACAGAGAAGTTTCACATCCTGCCTGACAAGAATAAAACAATCAAGTTGTCGTATAATCTGAAAAGGTGGCACAGAGGATCAGAGAACAGTGGTCACCTTTTGAGAGGAAACACATCCGAGCGTAGACTAATGGAGCACAAGGATGGACGGACACAAGAGCAGAGAAAAAGGTAAAAACTGGACAATCAAAACCACAGTTGACAGAGAAAAAGAGGGAGGAAAAGAAAAGGTTTGCAAAGTTGAAAAGTAAAGATTGTATGGATTATCCTTATGCAGCTTATTAAACGAGCAGATTATGTGTCAAATTTAACAAATCCTAAAATCTAAAATCTGGTTTTAGATCTTCCAAACTCAAGTCTATTTATCTGCTTTTGGAAAATTTTCAAGAACAGAAAAGATACATTTCAAGTAAAACCCATACAATCGTTTTTTTCCACGACTTCTCTTAAGGTTTGCGAGGGGAAAAATAATTTTGGAGTATGAGGCTGAAAAAGCTGAAGGGGTGCCGTCCAGCCAGAGCAATGAAGTCACCACCTCCAGGAAACTGATAGAAGGAACTGAAAGGAAGGAATGGTTTAGCTGAGCATAACGACAGAAACAAACAAGAGCCCGATAAAGCTCCTATTTCTTCCTTCTGGGCTGTGGGCGTCGGCTGCTCGGGCATCAAAGGATGTTTTAGCTGTCAACAAAAAACAAACCTGTTTGTATTTAAAAAAAAAAAAAAAGCTGTGGGTTCGACTGCAACAGTACAACGGGGCTTTAGGGCCACACTAAGAAAAAAACAAAACAAAACATAAAATTATGAGAATAAAGTCGTACAAGACTTTTTTTTTCTGTTTGCAGCTCTCGTTTTTTTTGTTTTGTTTCCACGAGTCGGATTTATGATGCAACCTGTCAATCAATCAAGTAGGCGTGCCAGCTAATGACCAAGCTGAAGCTAAATGCTCCTTACCTGCAGAGAACCCATCAGAGCGTACCACCTTACTGTAAGCAGGTTCAAAGTCCTGATACTGATAATAATCTGATGCTGATGTGCTGACAGATTAACCATCTCCTGATTTGTAAAACCAGTACCAAAGTACAACTTAACAAGGTGCTCAACATTCTTTATTTTGCCACAGTTAAAATGCGGTAACCCCTGCTTTGTGGGGGCCAAGATGGTGTAGAGGCAGGGCAGCCGGCTTGGGACCCGAAAGTCCCAGGTTCGATCCCCAGTCACTGCACATCACGTGGCGTCTCTGGGCAGCACGTCTCATCCCCAAAATGCCCCCCCCGGGCGCTTTCAATAGCTGCCCACTGCACCACCTGGTGGTGGATGGGTTAAATGCAGAGACTAATTTCGCCATTGTATGGAAACATACAGTGCTGACATTGTGATGACATTATTATTATTATTATTTGTGTCCGAGTTTGAATAATATTACGACTCAATTAGCTTCGGATTGGGCATTTGCTGACACACCTACTGGACTGATTGACACGTCCCCCCCCCACACACACAAAAAAAAGAAGTCTTGAACTACTTTATTCTTGTAATATTAAGACTTTATTCTCGTAATTTTATGGCTTTAAATTTTTTTTTCTTTACGTGGCCCTAAAGCCCCATCGTACAATAGAAAGCAGCAGTTCTGACACTAAATGCTAGATGTTATAAGGGATCGTTAGCCATGCACGTGGCTCGTTTACGCTGCCGTTAGCCTGGTGTGGCTGCAGAAGGGAAGGCAATGGGGGTGGGGCAGGGGGTGCAGCCAAAACTGTTTTTAGTCGTCATACAGTACCACTGCTAAGGATGTAGCTGAAGTCTCAGAGACTGACATCTGAGTCAGGCTGGACTTTGGCTGCACAGACTGGACGTCTTCAAAGGTAAAGATTTCTGTCTTTTGCATCAGCCAAGTGTCCTCCTTTGTGGACACACTGACGAACTCCGAAACCTCCACCTTCTCCTCCTCAGAAATCCAGGAGGCCATTGCTTTCTTAGGCGAGTCAGTGCCTTTAATCTGTGTCGCGTCACCGGTTTTTATCTCCGTCTTTAGACTCAGCAGCTTGACTCCTGCGGTTTGCCCTTCTGCACCAACGCAAGTGTCTTCCTTGAAAGTTTCCGTCCCTTTCTTGTCGGTGTCTAACTCCGCTGGGACAGCAGGCTCCTCTTTTTCAACCAAGGCGCTCATCTCTTTGTCCTCAGCGTCTGGTTTATCCTCTGCCTCCTTAAAGATAATGAGTGCTCCTTTCTTGTCAGTGATGGCCTGGGACACTTCCTGTCTCACAGCTCCGGGGCTGACCTTCACCACTGACTTCTCTGATGCCTCCTCCTGGGAGTCCGGAGTTTTCTCTTCCACCTCCTCCCTCAGGGTACCGTCCATGAAGACGTCGTCATCTATAGTGGTTGACAAACTAATCCCGTGAGGCCCGGAGGAGGTGGCCCCATCTGTTATAACACTATCCGCCACGTATTTCACCAGATATGCTGCCGCCTGGGGAGACACGACTTATTGGAAAAGGACAATGGACAGAGGGCATCACACAGACAGAACATGGTGGAAACACTCATATAGACACGACAGACAGGTTGAGTCCCACAAATACGTGGATCAATTTGAACTTGGATCAGGAATTATTTAAAACTGATGCTGAGTCTATGGAACAGCAATTTATTTTAGATTTAGCTTTTATTTTGATATCAAAGTGGTGAGAAAAAAGTTAAATTAATCACAATGACAGACTTTTTTTGTTTTAGTGTACATACAGGGAGCCACTTACAGGCAGAGCTGCAAACATACCAAAGAGGAAGAGCAACACGACACCAACAAGAAATTTTCAGAATTTACAGGCATGACGAACAGCAAGCAGCTTACCACGGTGCCTTTAGGTCCCACCTCCTCTTTTGTCTCATCTCCAGTTGGCTGTTCATCTTTAGTCTGCGGAGAAAAGCAAACAGAAAGGTCATATATATTCAGAAAAGCAAACACACCTTGGCTGAAATAAACAGGTAAAACAAGAAAGTTCTGGTTCTGAAAGACGGTGTCATTTTAGAACCATCTGATGTCAGATAATCCTGTTATAAGAATATTAATCTGCTCATTAGTCCCGCATGAAGTCATTTAAGGGAGATAAAAGTGTCACCATCTATTACCATGATATTCATATCATAACCAGTTGCTGCTACAGTTAATCAAAGAAAAAAAACCCACATTAAATAAATTTATTAAATGCATTTAAAGCTGCCATTTTAGTTACCGTGTTGGCAAATTTACCATGACTCAAATTTCATTTGTGTGCCAACTCAAAATGAGTTGATAGATCAGATGAATTTCAATAAGAAGCAAATATCTTCATTTACTGCACAATTAAAACATTTGAGAAGTCGTGCCCTTTATTCTGTAATTACATAACCTGAAACCACAAACACTTTGTGGATCTGGCGGGCAAATTCAGAAAATAAAAATGAATAACTTAAATAATAAACGTAACGATACATTAAAAGTTAACTATGGAAGAGGGTTAGAGCTCTTTGGAACCTACATCCATTGCAGTCAATTTCAGGAATTTATTGTCCAGTAATAAAAGAGAAATTATTAACCTTTTAAAGCTAAATGGCATACAACTGGATGTCGATTCCAACAGAAAGGCAGAACTACCGGTAATTTTAATTTGTCAAGTTTTGAGCCAGAATTTCCAACAGTACACATGTGAAGAAAAACAAACACTGACCATTTATGAATATCATCACACCTCTAGTCAAACAATGGGAAGAAGGAGGCTCACGGGAAGAGTGTTTGGTGATTTAAACCTCTGACACTAGGGATGCACGATATTATCGACATGGTATCGTATGGGCTGATATTAGCAATAAAGTGAAATATTGGACATCGGCCATTCCATCAAAATAACTCACAGATGTAAAAGGTGCTGTTTTTGTATGACAACCCAGTGACTAGGATGCCTGCAGCGCCAGCACATTATGACGTCACACGCGCCGTTGAGATTTGTAAAAATTTACAAATTTGCACTGTTCGAGTGTTTTCTTTGTGTTAGAGAGAGTAAATCTCATGAATAAATTTGACATTAAACATAATCCAAGTTGAAGTGTTTCATCATTTTCAGCCCCATTTTTGACATCTGCATTTGATGGCAGGCCAAATTGACAAAGACCATGCAGAACAATGTAGTCTTTTAATTCCACAGCAGAAAACGCTACGTAGTCTCTAAGTAGGTCTAGAGGAGAAAATATCGTTATCGGCTAAATAAGTTTTAACATATTGGCCAAAAATCCAATATCGTGCATCCCTATTTGACACAGATACACTAATTGGTGTGTGATTGTAGATAAAACATAAAAAAAAAGAGTTCAAATGCATTAAAAAATGTGTAGAGGTGTGAACAAGAAAAATTATTTATAAGGCTTTGTAATTAATGGTAATTTAGGGGAGACCTACAAGCTCCCAATTGGTTAAATCTGAACATCCCTGACAAGAGGCTTCTAAATCAAAGATGCAAAAATGTAAAGGATCACTTAGGAAAACTTAAAAAATGCCAAAGTTGCTTTTACCATAAGTGAAACGTCCAAAAGCATTTGTAAATAACGAGAAGTATTTTGAAAAGGTTCAAGAAAAACTCAAAACTTCAAATTGTTTTTAGTAAATATGAAAGGGTCAGAGAACTACAAGTCGTGTAAAATCTTCTAAACCAGATATTTATAATTTTATAAACTTCTCCGTGGTGACGCCACCCTTCAGACAGACATGCCGTCACTCAGTCTGCAGCTTACGTCCTGCGGCTCCAGCGGCTCAATCATCGGCGCTTCATCTCCTCGGGGTGAGCGCAGCGGTGACGAGGAGAGTCTCTTCTCCCATTCTGTCTGACCAGACATACCGCCGCCGCCGCTGGTTTCCAGGAAGGAGCGCTTCAGTTCGCTGACATTTGTCTGGTGCTTGGCCACCTCAGGAGGAGGCTCTGAGTCCTACAGTGGTCGATGAACCATGACACAAGGAGGTGAACGGAAGGAGCAGTGCAGCGGGAACGACGGTCATGCTTTACGTACGAACGGTAGCTTGCATATCCAATGGGTTACAAAAAGGTTTGGAAACAAAATGTAGTTATCTGCAGTCTGTGGCGTTATTTGCTTCCCTATGTTTATTGTTGTTTAGGTGGTTCTGCAGGCTACCTGTGCAGCATCTGGCAAAAACAGCAGAAAAACCCAAATGCATGGCAGCTGATGATGCAGCTTGTACTTAAATGCTTCAGGAGCATTTAAGAGCAGCTTAATTCAATAAAAATAAATGGTTTCATGCATGAAGTCATAGATTTAGCTTTACTGGTTTGGTTAAAGCACAACACTCCCACATTTCACTAAAATCTAATGAATCCAGTTGAATTTGTTACATTTAGCTTTTAATTTATTTGAAAAGTCGCAGCAAGAACTACAGAAATTCACACGGGAAAATCCAAAAACACAGATTGAAGTTCTATCAATCAACACGGTTCTTCATACCTAATAATCACCCGCATGCATTTTTCAGACATGCACTGTTTGCTTACCAACCTCTAGCATCAGATTACTATGTCTGATAAAAACGTTTTCCCCTTTTACTCGTCTTATGAAACTATACTGCAAAGACAAGAAAAGGGGAAAAGAAATTAAATTCCAACTCTTGTCTGAAAAAAAAATTAATGGGAGTTTTGTCTTTCACAGTTCGGCTGTTAATGAGAAATGACATGATGGGAGAAAAACATTTCACACAAATTAAACAGAATGGATAAAAATACAACTTAAAAACTATAAAATCTTGGGTGTAGCTGCATGACTCCCCTATAAAAAAAATATTACACGAACAAAAAAAAAAAGCACTTTGTGGATGGATTTCAGATTTTATGGAAGCAGCAGCTCTGCAGCAACAGTCAGAGATAAAGTCAGTCTGCTGTGTTGTATGGTAGTGAGAGGGTGAACAGCAGCAGCAGCAGCAACAGCAGGAAAGCCAGAACGAAGGAATGGGACAACATTTCATAGTGCATCTAACAAAGGTACGATGCACTGAGCGGAGCCATGAAGCGACCCCGGTGTACCTGAGTCCGCATCTCAGAGTCCTCATCTGCTTCCGACTGATGGGGGGTAAAGAGGAGAGCACAGAGACAGTGAGACAAAGCAGCAAAGAGCCATTTAAGAGAAGAAATGCAGAAGGACAATAATCAGGGGAGGGGAACACAAAGCGAGCGGCAAGGAGCTGGAAATAAGGGAAGGAAGCCAACATCCCTCTACTAAACAGTATTTAGTCAATCAGACATTTGTCAGGGGAATTTAGGCAAAGGTTATGGATGTTTATCATCAACTAATGTTAAATTAATGTTGAATCACGTGTATGAGGTCAGAGTCTTGTCTGCTCAGAGAGAAGCCTGCAGGTGCACGGAGGAGCACCTGATAACTCCAAGGCCTTGTCCTCATCTGTAAGCTGGAAAGCAGAGGTCGTCTTGACCTCGCCTCTGTCTAATAAGCATACACTAGAAAACACTTCCTGCCTCACTGTCCGCTGCAGATTCTCACTGACGAGACTCTAAGCATGTAACTTTGCACATCTGTGAATAAGCCTGTCACGATAACAAATTTTGCTGTGCAATTAATCGTCTCACAAATTATTGCGATAAACGATAATATTGTTTGAAATTTGACAATAATTAGTAATTATTGTCAAATTTAAGAAGAAATGTTGGTTAATTTTTGTGTTTAATACCTTTTTTTCACCACTGGATGGCAGTAAAAGGCTGTTTGAACCCAAGGATGGATAGTGAGGGAGCGAGCAGCCTGTCTCTTTAAGAAAAATGGAAGGGAGGCCCCTTGATGTGACATGGGCTGTCTGTCGTTCCTGTTTTTCGATTCACAAAATGGTGGACGCTTGGTTTGAACTCTTTAGCATAGCATTTGTCACACAAAGTTTTCAATAATAATATATATATAAAAAAAATCAGTAAACAAGTTCTCAGCTTCTTTTTGCAGAGAAAAAACTTTTTAGACGAAGGCACAGGTTTCAACTGTGAATTTTTAGAGCTTTAACAAGGCAGAGTTTTTTTCCCCCAAGGTCGGCCTGTTAGCTTAGCTCGTAGCTTAGCTTCTCAGCTTAGCTACTTTTAACGATCCAAAAACGTGATTTTGGACGGTTAAAACAGATTTTAAAGAGAAAAGAGAACGGGAGGGGGTTAGTGAAGACCACCGGAGTTGAGCCTTTTGTCATCCAGTGTCTTCAGTAGAAAGAGAGACGAAGAAACGATAAAGCGATAAATTAAAATTATCGACCTCATTTTTATTTATCATGCGATTAATTGATTTATTGTTTATCGCGACAGGCGTATCTGTGAAAGCCTTATTGTGACCGTATATTTGCGAGTAAAAGACCGGTTATAAAAATCTTCTTGTGCCCTCAGAGTGGCTTATTTGAGCAAGCAGATTATGAAAGGATATCTAGCTTATTAACCTAAGTTTGAATTTAGACACCTGAACAAATTTAGACTTTGACTTGTTGTTCGCATTTATTGTATGTGGCTACAGCAACAATGTAAAACATGCTTTAATAGGAGACATATTTTTGTAATGTAAAAGCAGATTTAAAATGTCATCAATATATGTCTACTTTCAAACAGTGTAATAATTAGGGATGCACGATATTATGATGCCGATAATATCGTTAAATTTCAATATCGGACATCGACCATTCCATTAAAATAACTCGCCGATATAAAAGGCGCTGTTTTTGCCTGTAGCGGCAGCGCAACGTGATGACGTTACAGCGGCAGCACAACGTGATGACGTTACAGTGGCAGCGCAACGTGATGACGTCCCGTGCGCCTACCTGATCTCACAGCGGAGAGGAAAATTCAAAATGTTGGCGGTGTGGAAGTTTTATTTTTAGTTGGTGAGGATGTCGGATTCTGAAGATTTATGAACTACGTTGAGCCTCGCTACATCGTCTGCGGTCGGAGATATTTTTCCGATGTAACGTTACCCGAGTTACAAGCCGTCATTTCCGACGACATTGAGAAGCTAATAGCCGATAGCACGACTTGTTGGGTGAGTTTTACCACAGACAACAATGGACAGACAAAAACTTTGAACTTAAAGTCTGTCCTTCATGCACAGGAGTGCAGAGGACCCCACACTGCAGCTATAGGAACCTGGAACAAGCCTCCACAAGTGAGACAACATCGCAGGTGATTAATGCTAATAAATAACGTTTAACACTTTTCATTTAATATAAATTAAAGTGCTATGCATATCATATGGCTGTTACTGAATATATGTCACCAGCTTTTACAGCTGTTACACAATTTTTGTAGTAAATAAGCCTAAATAAGTGTGCTATGTTCTGACAAAGGAACGTATATCGGTATCGGCCAAATAAGTTTTAACATATCGGCCAAAAATCCAATATCGTGCATTCCTAATTAGAACCCCAACAGTGTAAAAATATTAAAGCTCTGTCCTGCTTTTTGTCTGTTCTCGTTTCAAAAGGAACAATTCCCCAGAGTCTGCAGTCAAATTTCATCCTGCAACCATTTTTGTAATAAAATAGTCGTGCACAAATGTAAAACCCTCCTATGCCAGAGGTTGTTTTTTAACAACAAAGAAACAAAATAATTAACGTGGTAATTGCCTGCTAAGATTATTTTACACATTAATCTGTGAAATTAAGGGCTTTTAGTGTGAAGACTAATTTTGTCAAAATTTAAAAAAATGAAGTTCATATTATATGAAATATTTATTGTGTTGATTGTAATAAAACTAGCAAAAAACTTTTTGAAACGGGAAGATATTGAAAAAAAAAGGTGTTTTACAGTCAAATAAATAAAAAAAACACCACAAAATAAGAACTAAACGTGCAAAACCAAATAATTTACATGCATGACATGCAGTACTTTGGATTCACACACGCTTCATAATATTTCAGTGACAATGAGCCTTTTCCATTTCTTTGTCTGAAATAATGTTTAGTTATTGATGTACAAACCTCTGTAGCAGTTATCTCTCCATCAAAGGCAAAGTCTGTTTGCTCGCTGTCAGTCTGCATTTGCAGACCAAACCAAAACAATCCGAGTTGCAAGTAAGAAAAACAAGAAGGTCCCAATATTTAAACATTAGACAAATTTAAAAAATAAAATTCTTATCAAGAATAATCATCATAACCACAAATGGGACAAATGGAGATGCTTTGACTGTTGGAACTGTAAGCTAAACACGATCAGACAACAGTACAGGTAAGATCTGAGAGACAACAGAAAGATAAAAAGCAAAGAATAAGATCAAATAAGCAAAACAGACTCAGAGGAAGTTGAAACCATCAGTCGGTCACTGACATTTAAACGGGTTTGTTATGAATTTGGAAAGGCTGCCAGATGTACATTTCTTCACATCTGCAGGACAAGCTTCGTTAAAATCTGATGATTTTTGTGGCCGAACAGTAACCTGACTTTCAGGCCCTCCCCCTCCTCTTCGTGCATGTCAACACTGTGGGTGATGTGGATGCATTTAGTCGTCAGTCTCACTGCATCACAGAGCGTTACGTCTCACACAGATCATCCAAAAGTGAGCTGCTTGGTGGAAAAATGTCTCGTCACTCCTCTCTTTTAGCAGCAATTTGATTTAAATGATTCATTTTCATTTGTGCAGCTCTGGTTGAGTCAGTCAGCAATGCAGAGAGACTGAGTGCAAAGATAAATATGGAAGAGTTTACATGCAGCTGATGTGGCTAAACCCTGTTTGAACAGTTGTAGGTAAAATATGGACATGATGGGTCAACAAGGAGATGGGTTAGGCACAAAGCCATGAATTTAGTGAAGGATTAATTTCTAAATGAAGATAGCTTTATTCTTTATTCTAGATACATTATAATAAATTATCTGTGATGCTGAAAAAATTTAATTTGACGCCCATGCTGCTAAAACCAACTATTTGTGTCTAACCCCCTCATTTGGGGTGAAAAGGCCAATCAGGCATGAAACGATGAAACTTGCAGGTTCGACTGTGACTTGTGATGATGATGAGGATGATTTCCACAAGATGAGCTTGTGACTGGGCAGAGATGAGGTTCTGAAAGTAGGAGACTGAGACACTGGGACACTGTCTCCAGGTCGTCTTTAACTGGTGAAACAGTTACAGGACAGCAAGTTAACAAGTATAATGGATCGGCTGAGCCAGAGGTGGGTACTGGAACATACAGGCGTACACACACACACCTCCTCTTCCTCTGAACTGTCATGGTCATGGTAGCTCTGGGCTATGGAGGCGGTCAGGGAGGCTGCCTTGGGCTCCAGGTAGCAGAGGCACAGCGCCAGTGGGAAGGAGAGGGTGAGGGCGTAGGGGACGGAGAAGGAAGTAGAGAGCAGGAAGAAGAAGATGAAGAGGAAGCAAGGGATGAGTGACGGTGATTTTATGGGGAGGAAGTGATGCGCGCACTCAGGGAGGAAGCGCATCTCGGACAGATCAGGGAAGGTGATGTACCCGTCCTCGTCTAGGATGGAGGACAGGTCGGGAAGGTGCAAGGAGAAAGAGAAGAGAGTGCCGCCGTGTCGCTTCCCCTGCTCCAGCCTCTGCCTGCGGGCTGACAGCAGCAGCGCCTGCTCCTTCAACAGGGCGGCTTTGTGTTCGGCGCGGGCTTGCCGCCGGCGGCAACTGGTGCCGCTCTTGACTGGGCTAACAGATGAGGCCCGCTTGCGTGCGCTCTCCCTGCGCCTGCGCCGTACTTTATTTGATGAGACGGGAGATGAGGGGAGTGAAAGCTCGTTGCGGAGGGGGTCATGTGTGTACAGATGAGGGGTGCGCTGATGGAAGGAAATGTCAACGAGGAGATGATGTGTGTGCAAATGGAGAGAAGCGAAGGGGAAGAAGGGGAGAATGCATGAGCACACACGAGTAAAGTGTGGGGTCGATGGAAGGACAAGAAAAGAAAAGCTGATTAGTAAAGCGAACACAAGATGAGAAGCACAAAGGCCTGTCTACTGCAGCGACTGGGAAATTCACATCAGCCATAAAGAGGTTTAATAAGAAAACAAAAAACAAAAATAAATAAATGCTTAAAAAGGCAACCATAGCACCTTCATCTGACTCTTTCACTTGACAACTGAACGAAAACCAAGAGTCAAAATGGGATTATTTCAAATGTCTGCATTGAAGAGGTGGGCCAGCAGTTTACCTTTGTGTCATGTCTGAGTGGTGTTGTGGGAGCAGGTTCTGGTGTCTCCTCCTGCTCCGCCTTCTCCTCCTCTGCCTTTCTCTCTGTCGTTACCGTGGTGATGATGTCCTCTTTGGCAATGACTTTCTGTGCCCCGTCAACGCTGCCGTCCTTGGCAGGAGTCTCGTGGTTCTCCATTATAGGAGCTGAAACACCAGAAGACAAAGACGAACGAGGCGGACCTTATTTTGTGACATTTTATAAACACCATATGTTTGTTTTGAATTTCTGTGAAAAAGGAGAGCAGCCGAATAAAAGGGTTTGATTAATTTTTGAACACGGTTGTTATGATAGCCATTGTGGCTTTGTCAGCGTTTACAAGAAAAACAAACATACAAACAAACAAAAAAACTAATTTGCATTTTCAACAAAGGATTTTACAAACAAACAAAATCGTGAAGAGTTTAATAGCTTAGATGGTGCTTAGCCACCCAAGCCAGTCAAGGCAGATGGCCGCCCATGAAGAGCCTGGTTCTGATTTCTTCCTGTTAGACGGGAGTCATTCCTTTCCACTGTCACCAATGTGCTTGTTTAGGAAGTGAGATTGCGACAAAGTGAAGATTCAACACAATTGGCTGGCTTCCTCAGAAAGACAACTTTTCATAAAGGGCATTTTACGTTTTTGTACAGTGCCCTGAGATGATTTTAGTTGTGAATTATGGTGCTTTGCCTCTGTCTCAACTCTCATGGGCTCTGCACCACACCACACCAGTTAAGGGCCTGCCCGCTGCCGGTACCCACCTCCACTCAGCCAGGTTTATGGGATCATCTTGCTTGAGGTTTCAAACGAACTGCTCTGAGGTAACGATTTTGACGTAGGCAGAGAGCAGCTGTTGACTGGCCAGCGAAGCTACGTCACTGGATGACCCGCCCAGCAAAACTGCAAACTACATCTGAACCTCCACTTTCTCACCGTGTTGACAGATGGCAACACAAGAAACGAGCGCATTTACAGAGAGATATCGGAGATGATAGTGCAACATGAATACACACGGACTTATAAACAGTGCTGGGATAAGCTAAAGAAATTGAAGTTCGATTACAGGGCGAGTAAGGACCACAGCGGGCGGAGTGGCTCGAACACAATGATCAGTTACGATCCCGCCCACTTTGCACTGACCCCCACAGAGCGGGTAAACAAGTCAGTGACAAATCTTTAGGTTACTGTTGTAATCCTGGGTCTCTGAGTAGCAAAGCGCCCAGCGACCGAGCTTGCGCACGAGTTTATGGACAGTTTAGATAAGCCCCGAGAGTGACACAGTACCTCGAGCTAGGGGGAGGGCTCCTGCCCTCCTTGACACCGACAAGCTTACTTTCAGCCAATCCTGGCTGGTGTAGCGTAATAGGAGCTTCTGATGAGGTTACACCGAGGGAGTTTCCAATGTGAGACACAAAATGAATGCTATGAAAGAGAACACCTACACCTGAGAAGCACTGATAAGTCGAGAGCTGAGTGGAGTCGCACTTACCAATGGCAAAGTGGCTTTTGTGCTATGTATATAAACTGAAGTGAACTGATTTGTGCAGCACGGTGGTGCAGTTGGTAGCGCTGCCGCCTCTCAGCAAGCAGGTCGCCGCAGTTCAAATCCCGGCCGGGGGCCTTTCTGGGTGGAGTTTGCATGTTCTCTCCGTGCATGCGTGGGTTTTCTCCGGGTACTCCGGTTTCCTCCCACAGACCAAAAACATGCATGTTAGGCTGATTGGTAACTCTAAATTGTCCCTAGGTGTGAGTGAGAGAGTGAATGGTTGTTCGTCTCGTTTGTCTCTATGTGGCCCTGTGATGGACTTGCGACCCGTCCAGGGTGTACCCCGCCCCTCGCACAGTGACTGCTGGACATGGGCACCAGCGACCCCCGTGACCCAAAATGGAATAAACGGGTAAAGAAAATGGATGGATGGTTTCTTACCCCCATCTAAGCTGCGGGACATGTTGTAGCGTTTGCTGGAGGAGCGCTCGAAAAGCGGGGCCGGCCTGGCGATCTGAGCGCTGGCGCTACGAGTCTGAGCCTGTGTTCTGCCGCTGTAACGAAACTTGGAGCCAAGGCTGAGGAACTTTTTGGGGGGAGCCTCTGGAGACACGAGCCTGTAACAAGTTACAAACATGCTCATTAAACAAACTAGGAATAAAACCAAAGCTAAGTCAAGCACTAAACCTCCTACTCGTCTGAATCGTCTTCAGGGAGACCCAAGACTGGATTTGCTACTCAAAATGACTCAAAAGACCAATTTTTGCTTAAAGCAGCAACTCTGTGATGTACATACTACTACTAACAGCCTTAACACTGCCCCCGTTTCCCAGAAAGAAAAAAAAAACAAGTACAGTAGTGAACTGCAACGCTGGCATGACTGCATAATTGCATAATGCCAAAGAAGTACCATGGGGATGATTTGACTTTGCTGAATCTGTCATTTTATTATAATTAAAACATAGTATGCATTTTATGTAATTAACCTTCCCCAGTCAGAAATAAAAGTAATCTTAAATCTTTTTACCTGAAGAAGGTGTGGTGCTCCACGCAGACCTTCCATAGTCTTTTGGCAGCGCGATGGTTTGGGAGTTTGAAACCAATCGTACTTTCAAACTGCTCAAACTGCAACACAAAGATAATGCTGAGTTTCATCCATCTTTTTATTTTAACCCTTTAATATACAGAAATTATTCTAGCACTATCAATTTTTAAACAATCTGCGTTGCGGTGCTCTGCTATTTTTGCCTTAGATCTTAACATAAATCATTCATCCATCTCCAAATTCAGTGTTCCAGTTCAATATTTAATCTTTCTTACATAAAAAGCTGCCCACTCTGCAGAGCAAACCCAGATGAAAGATGGATTTGACAGCCAAATAGTGCTGAATAATAAACTGCAGTTCAGTCAAAGATATATTCTTGTGTTATTATTGGAGTGTAACTTCGGGAGTCTGATCATTTTTTTCATCTCGACATGAAAAAGAACAAAAGTTAAGATCCAGTGTTCAATGTTTAGAGTCAGCATGAACCAGTTATGTACTTGGAACAAAATGTAGTGGATTTTATTTGAAAATAACGCTGACTGTGCTGTTGTTGCATGTTGTTTCAAGAAAGAATAAAAAAAAATAATAATAATAATCTTACAAACAAACTTTCTGTCAGATGAAACACACAAGTGCTTTTCATTTGAAGAGGTGACATCACTGATGTGGTGTTAACAGTGGAATCAAATATTTCCAACAAAAATATATTTATCAAAAATACAAAATGATACACTGAATTATGACAAACTGTACAAAACAAAAAGAATAATGAAAACATCCGCCTTCAAAACAAGCATTTTTTAAATAAAAAAACAGCTTTCTGCAGCTGAATACAAATAAAATCCCTGATCTGTATGAGCACAACTAGGGATGCACGATATTATCGGCATGGTATCGGTATCTGCCAATATTAGCGATAAAGTTAAATATCGGCCATACCATCAAAACAACTCACAGATATAAAAGGCTTCTGTTTTAAGTAAATTTGTCATTAAAGAAACTGTCAAGTGCATCTATTAATGCACTAGGACTTAAGCACTTTTCACTTGTCGCTGCACTTGCACTCATCGAGTGTCTTAACGTTTGTGTTAAGAGTAAATGTCATGAATAAATTTGACACTAAACATAATCCAAGTTGAAGTGTTTCATCATTTTCAGCCCCTCTTTTGGCATCTGCATTTGGTAGCAGGCCAAATTGACCAAGACCATGCAGAATAATGCACTATTTTAATTCCACAGCAGAGAAAGCTATGTAGTCTCTGTAAGTAGGTCTAGGGAAAAATCAGCCAAATAAGTTTTAACATATAGGAATATCGGAAAAAAAATCCAATGTCGTGCATCCTTAATCACAACAAATATAACATGACTGTTACTGTCCTTACCTCACCAGGACGGATTTTGATATAAAAGTTGTTCCTCTTGTAGGAGATTTTGAGGATTTTGGGCCAGGCAAATCTGTTAATCCGCAACCGGTCTCTATAGATGAGGAGGCCACTTGCACAAACTCCTAGCATTATCTCCACAGCCTCAGAGTCCTGAAAACAACACACAGCAAGAAATGACAAGAAATTAACTTTATTTCCTCACAACTTAAAAAACTTTAAACTAATTAAAAAAAAAAAAAATCACAAACTACAACGCCATTCTTATTTTCTTTAATCTAAAATGCACAAACTTGGATAAACTCTTCGGTTTCTACAGGAGGTGGTCAGGCACAGCAGAACAAAGTAGAAATTCAAATAAAGTTTTGTGATGATAACACAAGCGAGCAGGCAGAAAGACAATGAAATCTCTAATCTCCTCGATGCACACAGTGGTGATGCTGATTAATCACTGAGAGGAGTGTCATTTGACAAAAGCAACAGTGAAGTTTAGGGAAAATTATGCTCTTCACTGCACAAAGCGTGAAATGACCGGGTGAAACCAAAGCACTGGTTCAAAGCAGAAAAACAGTCCGAAGCGATAAATGGGATGTTGAAAATGACAACACTATTTTTAACCATGCACATGTAGAAAAAACACTCACTGAGGTGATGTAAAGCACATGGAAAGCAGCCTCTTACCTCTCCCTCAGCTGGAGCCAAGCTTTCATAGAGATTCCCTACCAACTTTTGCATTTAATGAGAGAGGAGAGAAGACAAAAGAGGATGCTCTTCTGATATGTACATATTTTCTTGTGTACCAAAACTATGACTCACAGAAGCAACATTGTGCATCGATGCCTATTCAGTTTGATCAAAGCTGCTTCCTCATCTCTGTCATCTCTTCTATTCAGATCTGGGAGGGCAATATCCTCCCCATCGCTCACATCTAGGCTCGTTTTGACTTTCAAAGCACTTTTGATAAGCGATTTTTATCAGAGACTGATGAGCGTAATTTTCTTTTTTTATGGTGACGGCTCTCTGGCTCTCTCTTTCCTGCCAGTACCCTGATGGCGCGTATGATGCCGATGGAACAAAACCCAACCAACAAGTCAAGCTGGGCTCCAGATCTACAAACCCACAGAGACGGCGATGAAAAGATGCAGCGGAGCAGCATGTTAAACCGAGGCATCACTGAGCAGCCATGATGTTTGTGAAGTGGCGGTATTTGGTGGGAAGCAACTGCATGAGTGAAATATGTTTAAGATCTCATACAGAAGATGCAAAAAGTACCCATTTTATAATTTGCATGACTGTTAAAATAAATATTTTGGCACAAAGACAAAATTAAGTAAACAGACAATGCATTATTTAATAAATTGTATATTTTGGGATGCAATGCATCAATAACACAACCTCTAGCAAAATGGTTTCCAATTTTGAGTTCTTCTTCAAAAGCTCACAGATCATGAGCAGGCTCTTCACTGCACAGTCTGACACAATTTTACAATAAAGTTTTTACAAAACTTTAACAGTTATTGCTCTATCGATGCGTAAGGGTAAAATGTTAAAATATCTGTTACACTGGATTTATATCTACATATTTTACAAAATGAAAGGAAATAAAATATTTTTTGGGAAAGTGCATTTACGAGTCTGTACAGGCAGCTGGCATGTTCTGCAAACAAAACAGCATAACTCCGTTTTTTTTTACTTTCTCTAATGAAAACAAGCATATGCAAGTTCCTGAATCAAACATTATTTTGTGCAAAGATGCTCTTCATGCACAGTTTTAGTACAAAGATGAACAACTTGAAACAGGCTACAATAATGACCAAGAAAGATGAGGCAGAGTGGTAGTGCTGTGCGTGCATCTTCACATTCATTTGCTCAACACATCAGCATGCTTTGTGAGGAAATTAAGCGTTCTGCCAAAATCGTTCCCGGGTTTGAGGATGTGGAGTGCTCCAACTGTGATTTAGTGCTAAAAAGAAAATGTTTCCCTGATAACCCAAAGGCTTGTTTTATCAAAAACAACAAAAAAATTCTTATAACAATTGACTAAAACTCACTGTCTCAGGTTCTCCTCCTTTAAATACTACCTACCTTTCAGAAATCTCTCCACCTTGAAACATGAAAAAACTGTAAGAAAAAAATCTAATTTTCTGTCGTGTTTGAAGCTAAAAGTGGCAATTAGTTTGTTATGAAGGAAAAATTAGATAAACAAAACATTGTGAGTAAGGTTTTGGAGATTTTTCTGTATTCTGTAACAATGATGGGCCGGCAGGGCCTGCAAAGCCTTTTCTGCTGGCCTAAACACAATCACAATCACTAACTTACATTTTCAGTATATTATTTCTGTTTATTAATATTATTCTGAAACGACTTCATTTCATAGCTTTTTTCACAGTTATGCAGCTTCTAGTAGCACAAGTTTATATCGGGCTCTTATCCAATCATATTTCGACTATAATCATGATGGTATTAAGAGAAAAAACGTAGGGAGGACACCACTGAAGGCCTAGCCCATCACTGGTGTGTACTCATACAGGGGTTGGGGGAGGTCACATAGATTTTGTAAATTAAGTAATCAATCAATACATATATTTAGTTTTTCTGAAAATACATTTTTATTATTGTATGTCTGAGATGTTGCTCTTTGTGTGTATATCTATGGTTCTCAGTCATTCAGGCTAAATCTGCAGAAATGTCATATATAGTCCAGAGATGCAGCAGAATGTGTGCAGAGATGTGGTTGTGTTAATTTGTGCTTCAAACAGGAATGGCTATGAAACATTCACTAGCTGGATTTGCTTCTTTATATTTCACTTGTTGTTTTACTATTGTGCAGCCCACAGCTGCAGAAAAAGCTTCCTCCTGCAGCTGATCAGCTGTTCGTGCACAGCGGAGAAGTGGGCGTGGCCAAGAACGCTTGCAAGTGGCTAAGAGCAGACAGGCAGGGAGCTGAAATCATGACATTCTGTGCTCTTTTAGAGCTTTAGAGTTTAGAAACATTGTTTAGAAAATTGCAAGAGTGTGGGAAGGGTTTATACACACACACAATATATATTATATATATATATATATATATATATATATATATATATATATATATCCTACTTCGCGGTTTTTCACTTAAGCCACGTGATAAACGAGGGATTACTGTATTTGCAAAATAATAGCAATAAGGTAATTTGTTAAGTTCCTAAAACATGTTGAAATTAATTTCCTACTGACAAACTTTGAACTCCCCTGTGCAAAAATCAGACTTTTCTAGTCAAGTCAAAATTTTAATTAGTGATTCATGTTCAGTTTTTTGTTCTGTGAATGTAATAAAATTAATTTCATTTTGATCGATTCTGGCAAAACTTTAAAGTTAAACTTACAATTGGAGAAGCTGCTCTGTTACATGTTTGTTAACTTAAAAAAACAAAAACATGTCAGCTTTTTGGAACATAAATTAATTCATCCTCACATTTCTTGGTTGTATATGCTAATGAAGCTTTAGTTACCAAGCAGGCAGAGTAATTTGTAATTTGTCTGTTTTTAACGAAGACATAGTAATTCTTAAAACTGACTTTCTTAAAATGTAGTTTTAGGAAAGTTTTAGTAAACAATTATATTTCAGGAAGAAGTTGTGGACGTTTTTCATCACCTAGCCTGGGTGTAGTGCAAACAAATATAACTTATTAAAATAAACTTTTTAAGAAATGTATGCAACATTAACAAGTTGTAATCAGTTTGTTACCTTAGCGTGATGAAGGTCAACGCCATACATGGATAGCTTTTTGGCATTTTCCAGGAAATGCATCTCTGCTTCAGCTGGTGTCATCCCCCTAAATCATAATTCAGACACAAACAGATACTTTCATTTAAAATTTCCCAACAAAGTCTACTTGCAAATAAAAAAAATAAATAATAAAATAAAAATCCAGATTTTATGTACACAGATGGTTCTCTGGAATAACAGAACCATCTTTGGGGGCTTTTAGCTGAAGCTCCACTGGGTACCACAAGTGCACCTGTTTTTAAAACAGATTGTCGTCAAAGAGATTTATATCTGTACACCTTCAATCTTCTGGACCAAACAGAACAAATTACACATTCTGATCCAGGAAAAACAGAGGGCTCAAATAAAAATCAGACATGCTGGGTATATAAACAGAAACAACCTTTTAAAGCAGATTAATAATCCACGTTTTAAACATGCACCAGTTAGACACGATGAACTGAAACTGTTCAATCGTAATTCGACGTCTGAAACACAAACTACAGCTGCAAAACCCCAACTTGACATTTTCTTCCGCTAAACTATTTTAGGACGTTTTCCATGATCTGGTTTAATCAGCGGAACCAGTATCACATCTGTGATTACATCAGCACCAACAAATGTTGCATAAACCTCCTTAAATCCCTTTAATTTCTATATCAGGGACAGAAACCAAGCGTTCAGTTACCATTTTGTTTTAAGCACAAAATGAAAACTGAATGGGTAACCCCCAATCTTCAGTTCCACAACTGCATTCTCGATCTAACGAACACTAACTTGTATGTCTTGTGGAGCTCCATGACCTTCTCCTCAAGTTCTTTGGTCTGGTTGGGTGCGAGGCGCAGTTCGCTGATGTAATCGCTGCCCATTTCTTCAGGATCGTAGTCTCCGAGTTCTGACTGCACCGTGTACGAGCCCAGCAGCGTGTGGGTGGCGAACGAGCAAGGCAGGCGACCCGAAACTATATCATCTCTTAGCTGCAAGCACAGGTAGTACCTGCAGGAAGGAGGAAACAGAAGTTATCAAGTCTATGGTGAAAATTTTCTTTATGGGGCTTTAAAGGTTTTAGGGTCTTCATATTCTTTCTTGTCTATTTATTCCCAAATTTACTTTCATATTAGCTCAAAAGATGCCAAATAAAAGACTTAAATATATTCCGATATCCCTGCTTGATTGTTATTATCATAACTCCTACATAAAATGGCAAAAAATAATTAAAATCAAGATTTGAGTGCAGGTGTTACAATTTAACTGCACCAGGGTTCATGTTTTACGCAAACATTCTTTAAGTACTTGGGCAAAAATCTGCAAACAAACACATAAATATACTTCGACTCACCTCGTGATGTCTTCAGTCAACTGTGAGGGGTCTGGGGGGTAAAACTTCACATTGAAAGAGAAGTTCCAGGGACCAGCTGAAATTTAAAAACAAAGTGAATTTACTGCAATGTTGATTTTCGCTACTATTACTACGGCTGTTTACTTGAATTATTGCACTTACTTCTGATCTGCTTCTTCATCTCTTTGGTCGGGTCCAACCAATTCTGCACAAACAATCAAGACAAGAAACTGTCCTTGTCAATTTAAGAGCAAATCACTAAGAAGAACATTTATTTAGAGAGTTGTCTTTACAAGGTATTAAATGCCAGACAATTAGTTAAATATAGCTTTAAATAATGGGTGGTTAGGGTTAGTAGCATCACCTAAAAAGTATTGCATATGGCACATTATATGCCTGTTGACAAACTATTGTAGAGGCAATATTGTTCTTTGACTGATCCGGTGTGGGAGGGGATGATTTTATGGTTTTATGTTGTTCTATGTAAAAAAAATAAATAAATAAATAAAAACAATAACAATACTTACACCCCCCCCCCAAAAAAAAAAAAAAACAAAAAAAAACAAAAAAACAACAACAACTATTATACAGGCATACAAGAATCTATAGAAATGGGCCAGAGTAGCAAAGACCATGCCTAACATTTGACCTTGATTTGTGACCTTGACATTATAGTCTTAGACAGGTAGTTGTGGCACAAATGTGCATTAAGTTTTATTAAACTTATCTTGGCAAATCAGAGGTTACAGACTGGACAAGTAGGCCTGTCACAATAACAAATGTTGCTGGGCGATTAATTGTCTCAGAAATTATTGTGATAAACGATAATATTGTTTGAAATTTTACAATAATTAGTAATTATTTTGACCACTTTTGAAGTTGTTTTGACCACTGGATGACAGTATAAGACTGTCTGAACCGAAGTATGGATAGTGAGGGAGCAAACAGCGTGTCTCTTTAAGAAAAATGGGAGGAAGGCCCCTTGACGTGACATGGGCCGTCTCTCCTTCCTTTATTCGGTTCTAAAAATGGCGGACGCTCGGTGTGGTTTGAGCTCCTTAGCATAGCATTTGTCACAGAGCTTTTAATAAAAAAATTTGTAAACCAGTTCTCAGCTTCTTTTTGTAGAGGAAAAACAAATTTTTACACAAAAGCACGTGTTTCAACTGTGAATTTTGGAGCTTTGACAAGACAGAGTTTTTTTCCCCGAGGTCGACCTGTTAACTTGTAGCTTAGCTTCTCAGCTTAGCTGCTTTTAACAATCTAAAAACGCGATTTTTGGATGGTTAAAACAGATTTTAAAGAGAAAAGAGAAAGGGAGGAGTCAATGAAGAGCACTGGAGTTGAGCCTTTTGACATCCAGTGTCCAGTAGAAAGAGAGAGACATGAAGAAACAATAAAGCCGATAAATGAAAATGAGGTTGATAATTTTCATTTATCATGCGATTAGTTGATTTATCATTTATCGCGACAGGCCTATGGACAAGCAAAAACAATGGTTTAACATTGACCTTGATTTCTGACAGACCTTGAAACTGGGGTGATGAAGTGTACACGACACTCTGTCTGGTCAATATTAATGTAATTTCACCTAAAAGCAAGTACCCGTATATTAAAGTGAACATTTTCTTTTCTTTACCTTTTGATTCTCTACGTCTCGGTACGTGATGCCAAAGTAGTCCTTCTCCAGTAGGTTTAGGTGGTCACACACTTTGTCAAAAAACACTTGGCCTTTGGCTCGTTTCTGTGAGATGACAAAAAGAAAAATTGTATTAAGCTCAGAAAAATACATCAGTCTTAATAACCATCAGTTTCATTTCAGCAAGTCTGTGTTCACTGCTCTGCAGCTCTTTGGAAAACTACACAAATCTTGAAACAATGGAATAACTTGTTGGCTGAGTTTGTCAACAATCCATCCATTTTCACATTAAAATGTTTTTTTTTTTGTTTTTGTTAAAGAATATGTGTATATAAACACAAAGGACAAATGTTGCGCACACACTTTGCAATTTTAGAAAGTCAATGCCCTGTACTCAGGTTAAAGAAAAAGTTTTATTAATATGTGAACCAGGTCCCAAAAAGCCACTTCTCTATGGTAGGTCTTGAAAACATTTCTAATATATATATATATATAAAAAAATCAATATCTAAATTTAGTAAAATCATGTTGAATCATTTAAACACATACATATTTTTATTTTACACATAAGAACACTTTTCTTTGTTATTTGGATGAAGAAATGTGCAGTCAGTGCACCTTTAATACGAAACAAAACAGCACAACACAACAGCTGTGAAATTCTGAGGCATCATGGGATTGCCAGCCTCCCTCTTGTTCCCTTTACCTAGTTATCTTGAGATAATACAATTAAAATGAAATCAAAACTGATTTTAGCAAAGTAGTGACAGAAAATCCAATTATCATGGACAAAAAAACCAGCAGTGCAATATGTTGCCTTTTCTGCAAAAAATAATTCTCAAGTTATTTGAGCCACAATCGATCAAACCTTGATCGATTTTCCCCATTTTGAACCTTTGAGAATAAAAACACAACAAAACTATTTTTGAACTCAAGGGAAGCATTTGCAACACGAATGCTGCATCAATTGATTGCACATCTGAGCAGTGGACGTCTCGAGCTCGAGCTGGCAACCCACATGATAAAACATGACTTCACGGATTTGTTTGGCTCGGCTCAGATGGAGTATTTTAAGGCTCGAGTTGGCACAAACACCAGGGCCAGCTCCTCACATCTGAACAGGGTGAATCCACTGCTGTGGATCATCTAAGCAGGAGTCACAACATGTTAATGCATTCGTCTCACACTTACATGCAGCCAAAACCAGCACACAGATGCTCTGCACGTTCAGTCAGGACGAAACCGGCAGTCAGAGGAAGCAATATGGTCTCACAGATTTATAGGCATTCGCACTTGAGTGATAAAACTTATTAATGTACGAGAGGATTTTAATGCAGCCATAAAGCTGCTGGTTGCTGGGAATTAATCCTGCTAGAGCATCTCTGAGTGAGTTTGCAGAGTCATGTCAGAGTGATGCTGCCTCAGTGCATCACCTAAAACTGGCTTTACTGACACACACAAAATCCAGCAAGTGAAATAGATAAAAGAAGGACGCACAGCCGGGGTAAATAGGGAGGAAACTGATCACACATGCATGCCTTCACCAGGATTGTTTAGAAGGAAAATAACAGTAAACTGGAAGGTAAACTGATCTCAAGTCAGCAGAGGAACATCGATTATAATCAATTTTCTCTAAATTTGGAAAGTAAACAAGAGCTGTTGCAACACAGTCTCAGGACTCGCAGTAATCCTATTAGAAAACTGATACTTATACTGTCAAACATGTTATTTACCTGAGCAGTATTTTCTTAATTTTACCCACAGGAAGATAATAAATATATTTTCATCAAAGTCCCAGATGACTTAAAAACTAAAAGTATATAGTTTACAAAACCTTAAAACTGAGAAAGTATCGATCAAGTCACTGTCGATCACTGTTTAATGCTTTAGTTCTAGGATAAACAGTGATCCAGTGAAATGTGGGGTTTTATTTATTTTTCCTCTAATAAAACTTTAGAGTCCCAGGAGTGAAGTCAGGGGAGGGTCAGCAGCTTTGTGTCACAGAAAATAAAAGAAAACCAAAATCACGGACTGGTTCCCACAGGAAGGCACCGAGGTGAGAAACTACAAAGTCAGGAGGATAACAAGTGTCAAGTCTTCGCTTCATGGACTATTCAGATGGGCGATTGGGTGGAGGAGGAGATCTCCCACACAAATATCTGAGATTTTAACCTCAAATGTCTTAATATGTAACAATCCATCTCATATCTGCTGTGTTTTGTTGGCTTTATAAGTAGGCATGTACAAAAAAAAAGTTAAGAAATTATAAATAAAACAATGACAAAAACTCATGACTTTGGGCAATTTCCATTTTGATGGTTGACAATTGTTTTAATAACGGATGATGAAATCTTCCCAGTTTCTGCAATTTCTACTCTTCAGCCTCAGTCTACCTTTTCCTTTTACTCTTGTCCTTTTTAATGCGCTCTGATTCAAGGTCACCTCTAAGTAGTCTTTACATAATGAGTGTTGGTAATATCTCACTGCAAAGTGGGGGTGTGACACGTGTCAGGAAAGCCTGGACTCAGGGTTGTGGAGTTAGAGGATGAGGAACAGATGGGACATTGTGGATGCATTTTGAATTTGTCATTAGCTTTAAAAACACACAAACTATGAGGTTTATTAATTAAATGCATCTGAATGTGACCAAAATACTTATTTTAGAATAAAATCACAAGATTTACTGTTTTATTGACAAGATACACCAGGAAGGAAGCTTTAAATCCAATAAAAGTTTGGTTTTTGCTCATGTAACATATTTAAATAACATTGATTTTAAGTCTGACCAGTGTAAATGGAGTATCACATTCTTCGGCCTATAAGTCGCAGTTTTTTGTATAATTTCCATGCACTGTGGCTTATACACTGAAGTATTTATGTCCACCCACCCCCCAATATTCATAAACCAGTTTTTGGCTGAGACCTGACCGTTTTCATTCATTCTGACATTGAAAATATTGAATACTACCATTTTCAGCTGCTAGATGGCACTCGAGCAGTATGGCATGCCTATGTGTCATGTAATAGGTAAAAGTGGCTATTATTGACACAATCGGCTTGCCATTGTCTGCCACCTTCATCCAGCTCTGGGATCATGCCTGGAGCAACCGTCAAACCAGCTTCATTTCGCTGCGCCGCCCCAGCGAAATGAAGCTGGTTTGACCATTGAAGTGCATTTATCAAGTAAAAGTTCACCTGAGACACACCTTTAATATAATGTTGAGCAAACAAATAATTGTTTTAGGTGATTAACTTGTTAAATTTCTAAGAAATGCACAGCGATCCTCCTTCCCGATTTCCTCCCTCTGCGCGCTCCCGGAACACTGATAAGTTTAAGTGTTGATCTTGTTAAATTCTTGTTCAAGTCCTCCCGTGCACGCTCCCGCGGCAGCCAATCAATTTTTGGCACAACATCGGACCACATTTCTGTGTTGTCAGCGGTGACGCGTAACAAACGCGATGCGTCAGTGGTGATGCATGATAGATGCGACTTATACGGCGAAGCGACGCATTTGTTTATTGTTCCACTTCATTAGACATATTCGGACTGATGAGACTTATAAGGCGGCGCGACGTGTACGGCGGAAAATACGGTAAATATGATCCTATCACAGCAAAAATCTATTAAAAAAACCATCAGAACCATTTCCAGATTACAGCACTAAAAAGGACATTTGACACTGACTTACAAATGTTCCTGTTTTATTAAAGTTCAGCCTCTTGTCACCACTACCAGAACAGCCAGATAATCCCACCATACCATCCCCTGCTGAGGAGAAATCTGCTCGAAAAAGATCTTAAATAATAAATCTTTAACGTTTAATCACTTAAAAAGCCTCAAAATGCATTATATAAAAGTCAAATAAGTTCAGGAATGTGATTTATTTCCAAAACAGTGTCGACTGAGGGGAAGGAACAATTGAAGGAAAAACAAAATTACTGTTTTAGAGGCTCCAACACTCACATTTACAACAATAAGCCATTTTTCTTCTGAGCTCAACTTAGCAACATTGCTTCTACATATTGGACACTTAATAACTCATTATCAGGGTAGTTATTAAACTCAAGGGCGCACAGCTCTGGGAAAATAACTTACATTGCAAAACAATTTGTGTGAGAGATGCCTTTTTGTTTCAAGCTTAATGAACTTTGAAACAAAAAAACTGCTACATGAGATTTTCCCCTCATCACTCAGAGAAAATTACAAAAAGCGATTTAACTATACAAATGTAAACGTCCTAAACTGTGAAAATCACAATGGTTAAATTTATTGGGTGAAACATTTTTCCCAGAGGTAGTGTGTTTCAAAGTTTCTGCAAAAAGTGTCTGGTAGAAGACGAGCAAAGAAGGAACAGATTTTTAAAATCTTTTTTTTTTTTAACTCAATAAATCCATATTTATTCTCACACTTCAATAAGTAAACTAAGGTGCAACATTGACAAAAAACAACATGTTTGTTTGTTTAAAGGCTTAAAATGCTTAAACAAGCAACTGTAAAAACAAACAAACAAAATTGCACACATCAATTTGAAAAAAAGAAAAAATAAGTGGTTTTAGTTTACCGGATATGTTAAAAACAAACAAATTCTAAATAATTAGTAAACAATAATTTACTTGAGTTTTAACTTTATGTGAATAGTACAAAATTTTAAGTCTTAGCTGAGAACTAGGGTAAGAGAAACATTTGAATTTAAAAGAAATTTATACAAATAATTTATAACAAACGTTTAAAATCGAGCTGGAATACTAAATTATTGCAGCTTCAGACCTCCAGTTAACCTCCAGACATTTAAAATGTATTTCATTTCATGTAAAGTTCTTTTTTCAGTTCTCAACATTAATGCACACAGAACATGAACAATAAATTAATTTTCTGTTAATCTTATAAAATGTATAACACCTCTCTGTATCACGTTACATTTTAAACTGAAACAAAAACCATTAGCTGTGAATCGAGTTATTAACTCAAATGTCAAAAGCCAAACGGTTTAATTACTTTGAGCTTCCATGTCCTAAAATTAGAAATATTTATATTTAACATTTAAAAAAAAAAATCATATTTCCCTTTTCTGCTGTTTATAAAGTGCTTAGCTAAGAGTTTAGTCACATTTCAAAGTAATCCATTTTAGACTGATCCACAAATATCACAAACTCAAATTGTCTTGTTTTTAAATCGCCTTTTCGACGAGACACTCTTAAAATGATACTGATTAAAACCATAATGACCATTACGTGGCAGTAAAGTGCGGCGACTCACCTCCACATTGACAGTGAAGTCGGAGCCGTCCAGCAGAGTGACCTTACACTGCATGATCTTCACCTTCTTTACTCCTCTCAAAGGAGATTTTGACAGACGGCTGGTGGACGACCTGCGGGACTCCTGATCTTCCTGCTGTGCCCCCAAAAATAACAAAAAACAAATAAAACTGTAATGAGACAAACACATTTAACTGTTTAATAATCGTTTCCCCACATTTATGGGCTGCTTATGTGACATGTGACAAGTATTGCTCCCGTCCTATGTGTTGTTTTTATCTCCGGAAAAAATTATCACTTTATTGATTAAAGAACAATCAGGAAGCCTAAAAGATTCAGTCCTCGAGCAAGAAGGCTGCTAAATTCACAATATTGTTCACATGGACACGAAAAAAACACGCTTGGTTTATTATACCAATTACATCAGAAATGAAAAATAAAACTATATACTTGAAGTTGGCAGTAACTCCTTTGATAGATGTTTGAAACTTGCGGGATTCTCTCAGAACGCAAATTAAGGAAATCTGCTTTTATAAAGTGAAACAATTTTAAATAAAACTTCAGATTCAGATTATCTTTATTGCCATTCAACGTAACATCAGGGATGCACTGCAGAATGAAATTACGTTGCATATTTGGTCACAAACATGAACCAGCTGGAAAAACTACACTGCCTGGCCAAAAAAAATGTTGCCACCAAAAGAAAAGGTCACACACTAATATTTCGTTGGACCGCCTTCAGCTTTGATCACGTCATGCGTTCACTGTGGCGTTGTTTCGATAAACTTCTGCAACGTCACAAGATCTATTTCATCCAGTGTTGCATTAATTTTTCACCAAGATCTTGCACTGATGACTAGACACTAGGCACGATGGGTGCATCACTTCACCTGCCTCTATTCTTACCCTGATGCCCCCATCACTCTGGAACGGGGTAAATCTGGACTCATCAGATCACATGACCTCCTTCCGTTGCTCCAGAGTCCAATCTTTATGCTCCCTAGCAAACTGAAGCCTTTTTTCCAGTTAGCCTCACTGATTAGTGGTTTTCTGAAGCCTACACAGCTGTTCAGTCCCAATCCCTTGAGTTCCCTTCACATTGTGCGTGTGGAAATGCTCTTACTTTCACTATTAATCATAGCCCTGAGTGCTACTGTTGTTTTTCTTCCATTTGATTTCACCAAACATTTTAAATGATCGCTGATCACGATCATTCAGGATTTTTTTCCGGCCACATTTCTTCCTCGAAGACGATGGGTCCCCACTATCCTTCCAGTGTTTTAATAATGCGTTGGACAGTTCTTAACCCAATTTTAGTAGTTTCTGCAATCTCCTTAGACGTTTTCTCTGCTTGATGCCAGTGATTTGACCCTTCTCAAACAGACTGACATCTTTTCCACGACCATGTGATGTGTCTTTTGACACGGTTGTTTAAAAAACGAGAAGCAACTCATTGCATAAGTTGGGGTTAAATAACTTGTTGCCAGCTGAAAGATAATCAACCATGCAGTAAATATCCAATAGGAGGCTCGTACATATTTGCTTAGTTAAATCCAGGTGGCGACTTGTTTTGAGGCCAGGCAGTGTATAAAAAATGTTGGATGCAGTCTACCACGGTACGCCAATATTCATAACTGGTTGTAACTACCGTATGAATCACTGCACTCTGTACTCCTTGGTCAGTTGGTCATCATTATCTACATGTTGGCTCCCACACTGGTTCATTTTTATCCATAAATCCCTCCTTGGTCTGCTACCTTCTTATGTCTCCTCCCACATGTCACGTCGTCAGTGCAGTTACAGCGTGCGCTCTCAGGCCATCATTACCTGCAGCGTTCCCCCAGTGCGGACCGAAATTAGCAAAAAGACCTTTTCCTCCTCGGCTCCTGTAACCTGGAACACCTTGCAGGAACTGACGTTGTCCACCTCAACTTCTTTAGGGAATTTTTAAACATTTAAAAATCAAAGCAAATTTGTTATTGTTTTTAGTATTTTACCTTGTTTTATGGCGCCCTGATTTATTGTTTTAAAACATTTATTTTAACTGAATTTTTACTGTAATTTATCGTTATTGAATGTACTTTATATGTTCTGTCTAAAACAGGTCTCTTGTACGAGTCTTTGTGGCTCAATGAGACTAGCCTGTATAAATAAAAGGTTGAACAAAAACAAAAAACCTAACTCCACCTACAGTTTTTATTTTTGAGAAAACCACCAGTTCTGTCACATTATTAAGTCTAAAAATAATGACGGGACTTTTACCTAAATGTAATCAGGTACCACTCAGATGAGATGGAAGTGTACAGCCATTTTGATGTAAATAGTGAAAATCCAATTTTCCACTCGGCTGAAAACAAAGACCTTTCTGACTGACTGCTGAAAAAGAAGCCTTGAGCTCTGAGACATGTTTTTTTCCCTACTCAAAATGGATTTCATGTCACGCCCCCCTTTCATTTCTTATCTTGTCCCTTAGGATACATTCATCAAACGGCTGCTAATCTAATGTAACTCATGTGACCCAACTCTCTCTGTAATCTCATTCAGAAGCAGAGTTCAACTACGAAAAAATAAATACTATTTGGGAGCGAAGTTAAATCTGAGCATATGATTATGAGTTATTAAAGTTCAAATTCCTACGAACTATCTGAGGATGTATTTCACACATGTACTGATGATTCATGACTAATGAGAAAGTGCTGCAGGTGTATGAAACAACAGAAGAGAAACCGTTGATGAGGACGTTTTTCATGCAGGCACGTGTGCGTCTTCAGCTGGAGAGTGTTTCAAAGGAAAATCCAATGATGTGTCACAGCGCTGAGACATTTCTCAGTCTTGTTTCTGCCAGTTCACACAGAACTGACAGCAGCAGTGCATCATCCATCAGTTTAATGGAGCTACAAGGATTATTGTGTGCACTGGTATGAAATGGTACGTAATCTGCATGTTCAATAACACAGCAGTACAGTTTGCTTAGCATTTATAAGTTTAAAGTATAAAGAGTTTTGGCCCATTGTTGACATTATAATTAACACATGCAATGATCAAACTGGCACACAAAAGCAGAACTGTTGGCCTTTTTGAAAATTTCCAGGTACGCATGACAGCAATACCTAACACGGAGGCCTCCACCCGTTTAATGATAGATGGGTTCTCTTCACAAATATGGCCTCCTTTTAAAAAAAAATGTAATTTAATTTTTTTTACAAAAAGGGGAACCTCTATAGTTGAGTTAGCGTTCTCAAGGTCAATTGTCCAAAACAATCAAACGTCACCGATGTCTGAAGGAAGGAGGAAAGTTTTTCCATTTTATTTTGTTTTCAAAATGAAGAAAGGAGCGTTGAATGAACGAGAAGTTTACTTGAAGTCTAAAGCAGCAGATGGAGGGTTCTAACAATGGAGGACACTGAAGTCACAACACCATTTCCCCCTACGATTTCCATTTAATGACAAAGAGACGATTCATTCAGAGGAGAGAACAATGCTGTGAAATGTCTTCTTGAAAATGAACACAGTGAAGTGGGAACAAATATTGAATAAAGTGATTGAATTAGTTTTTATTTTCCAAGTACAAAAAATGGTTCGTTTAAATGTCACAAGCAGGTCTATTTCTCATATTGGGCGTTTATAAAGAGGCTGACCTGTTCTTTCTTGGCCGGGGTGCTGTGTCCGGCAGCAGCTGGGAACTGCTCCTGCTGGTTCTGGGGTGAGGTGGGTTCGGCTGCTGCTTTAGCTTTCCCCTTCCCCGTCTCCTTATTCTCCTGTGGCTGCTTGGCCTCGGAGTCTGCGCCTGATTCAGTTGTCATGGTAAATCACACTGGGGTGGAGGAAAGGAGGTACAGAAGAAAATACGATGAGTCAGACGGCTCGTTAAGAACTGATTTAAAGCCCTCCCTTTGTCAGGTTTGTGCAGCGATACGCTCCCCTCTGATGCAAATACACACATGCCCAAAGATTGTTTAATACAAGCGGCTCAAGTCTCTTGGCTCAGTAATCACAGTAATGGCGGCAGCTGCTTGGCCTGCTGGAATCATGGCATCAACAAATGATAAAACGGATGAATTCACTCTTATACTGGGAGGGTAGATTACACTGTTTTAAACAAAGTTGATCAAATGTATCCATTCATCCATCCATCATTTTTACACACTGCTTGCTTTTTGGGTCGCAGGGTTCACTTGTGCCCATGTCCAGCAGTCACAGTGCGAGAGGCGGGGGACACACCCTGGACAGGTCTCCAGTCCATCACAGGGACACAGAGACAAACGAGACAACCATTCACTCTCTCACTCACACCTAGGGACAATTAAGAGTTACCAATCAGTCTAACGTGCATGGTTTTGGTCTGTGGGAGGAAACAGGAGTACCTGGAGAAAACCCACACATCCACAGAGAGAACACGCAAACTCCACCCAGAAAGGTCCTTGGCCAGAATTTGATCCGGCAACCTTCTTGCTGAGAGGCGGCAACGCTACTAACTGCACCACCGTGCCGCTTATAAAATGTATCATTTTCAAAAATGTAAAAAAAATAGTATAAACTTATGAAAGTCTGAAGCGAAATTTTGGTTTCATGCTAAATACCACAGGTGTATCAACTGAAGTGTCACACAACCAGAGAAGCAAAAAGGAAGTAGTTGAAACAGTGAATAGCCGTTTAAAAAATTGTTCTTTCCTTCTAACATTCTAATTATCTACAGACATTTAGGTCAGCCTAGCTTTAAAAACAACCATCCAAGAAGCTATTAGCTCATTAATTTAGTTTTTAGTCCAGATTAATTGGCTGATTAGAGGGAAATTAACTGACAAGAGCGTGATAATTAGCTGTTTATTAATCAGAGTAATATGTTAATTGTCTTTTTTTCTTTTATCCTTAAATAAAACAATGTAAATGAACAAACAAACAAACAACAAAACAAAAAACACACCGACTTGTTTTCTTTTATACAAGTCAGTCTCCCACATGAAACTCCAGCTGGTTGCAGACTTCATTAGTGAAGGTCTGCTGGAGCAGATGAGGGCATCATTAGAAAGTCCTGGAACATTTTGGAAAACCAGTAAAATCCCTGAGTGAGTTAGCGGGGGGTGCTGAGAGTGAAGAGCTTTATGTCGTGTGCAAAGGCAGTCAACAAGCTTTCATTAACTCAAGTTAATGTATTAATTAGTTAATTAAATGTCAAGCTTCAAGGTTCTTTAGTGTCATTCATACCACATGTGGTACATGAGGTGGAACGAAACTTTCTACTCAAGGTCTCAGTTACACCCCAAAATGATTAGATGCTATAAAGAAAGAAGATGCAGATTTAAGATCAGAAAAAAGTTAGACAGTACATGCATTTACAGTAATTTAGGTTTTTGTAACTATTAGAAGCCAAAATAAAAATTGATAAAACAAGTAATTTAACAAATTAGTTTCCTAACTGTCTGTATATGTTTTGATCAATCATTGAATTATAAAAGTCTAAAAGTAGTTAAAATAAGAAACTTATTGCTGGCAGCTTAAATCTTCAGTTGTTCAAAGTCTATATTTTTAAACAGCAACTTTTTGGTTTAGCTCCGATTTATAAATAAACTTGTAATTGCAAGATTAAATTGTAATAGCCCCCATTGTTTTAGCTCTGTAAATCTTAATTATTAGAACTTAAAATATTCATTGATGAGTGTGGTAAAGATGCCCCGTCTACGTTCAAAGTATCTGAGCTGCATCGCTTCTCGTCTTTAAAGCAAAACATTTTCATTCGTTTAAAGAAACAGCAGCAACAGATTCTGTGTAAAGGACCCAAAAGTTGATGATGAGAGGAAATATTTACTGGCTGTATATGTAAAAGATGACAAGATGGCCAGATCTCACTTGGGATGTGGGTTTAAGGGGCGTGTTTATGAGACTGAACACCGTCTCTGTTGAGGTTTGTAGTACGAATGCCTATCATTCTGCTGCCGGCCCGTTTCTCCCTCAGCTCTATTTATAGGGACGTGTTTACTGGGAGGTGAAAGGATCTCTGACTCCAAGCCATGGCTGTTCCGACCCACAAACACTTTGGAGTGAGGCGATCCCTGAAAATGTTGACAATGCTGACTCAAAAAAATGAAAAACTGCATCAGTTACAAAAGAATGCTGGGACTTTTTGGTTAATGATTTTTAGAAACACATGGAAAATATATCTTTGCTAATGAGCTGCTTGTTTGAATCCCACTAGAACCATAAGAAAAAATTATTACAACATACTTTTGAATTAAAACTTGGTCAAGCAACAACAAGAGATAAAAACCTTGAGCACAGCAAGCTGCTAGCTGTTACAATAAGCTAAATAATGTTGACTCAAAGCAGCAATAAATCTGGACTCGGAGAAGCCAGGAGCGTGGGTTTCAAGGTCCAAAAGGTCAGTGAATGCAACATGCTGATCAGACTCTTCTCAACCTCAGGGGCTATAAAAGCCAATAAAGATGGTCAAAACTAGATTACAAACATCACTAGCGTCACTGCAAACAAATCAATAAGTCACAAGATTCACATTCCAACTTTCACTTGAAGAAATCCAAGTGAGGAAAATAATTTCTAGAAAACACTACTAAGCTGAATTTGGGCAGAAACCCTGTTAAACCCTCTACTGTGCCTTTATTGTGTCATGTGTGGCAGACTTGAGCTGCGGGTCAGTAATCTGCTGACAGAAGATGGTTGAACAGACAACCTTTGCATTGCCTAACCCTCTGGAAAAAAGGAACTATGGACGGAGGGGAGGAGGAACATATCAGCACCATAGAAACTGAGGAAGAATACGTTCAGTCAGTGGTGACAGGCACTCTTTACGGGACACAAAACAGCCCAAACAGTGGCCTCGTGTGTGGCCTTCACCATGCACTGGCACATACATGAAGCATTCAAACAGCTGTATTCACAACTCGTTTAATGCTTTAGATTACAGCTCACACACTGAAGATTGTGCCAATACAGCCTCGTTAGACTAAGATTCATTTCAAGACAAAAAAGAGCAGCGTTAATTTAATCATCTGTGATAATTGAAACATAATAAAGCAACACCTGCACAACAAAACTGCAACATTACACACCCTATAGCGTCAGCAGAGTACTGTTTGGCAAAGTTTCTTACAGAGAAACTTTCAAGCACAAAAGAGGAGTTTATGAAATCCCACATTTTCATCAAACACTAATCCAGATTTAAATCCACCTAATCAATTCAAATCCCTTTGGATCCCTTACTGAATATTACAATATGTAATTTTCAGACAACAACTTATGAAATAACTTGACTAGGAAATACATTGAATTATACTTTCTTAGTTTTAAAGGCATTAGAACTATTCTTGTAATAAGAAGCGTTCATAGAACAAACTTTGTCATACAGTAAGGAATTTTAAAAAAATCTAAATGAAAACAACCTTGGATAGGCAACACCAAAAGACACGTTACACTGCAACATAAATGAATAAAAATTAAGTCTAAATACAAAGTTGTGCTTGTGAAAAACTAAGAGTCAAAATAATAAAACAAAAATATCCATCTTTTAATATAACCCTATCAGTCTCTCACACAGTTTTAGAATTTTGGCACAAACTTTTGTACCAATTTTGCTTCAGTTCATTGATGCTTGTAGGTATTTGTTATGTACAGCTTTCTAATAAACCTGCCACTGCATTTTGGTCAAATAATCTGACAGGACCATTGCAACATTTTCAGTCATCCTGTTGAACAGATGATATGTTTGGGATTATTGTCATGTTGCATGACCCTGTCTAGGCCAAGCCATGCGAGTCAAAGTGATGGCGTCACATTTGACAATAAAATACTTTGGTATACAAAGGAATGGTCGACTCAATGAACACTAGAGGCCACGGTTCTGTAGCTCCAAAACAAGCCCAAAGCATCCCTCATTCACCACTGTGTGTCAGTTGTAATTTGTTTGTGCTGACAAAATAAGTTTGGTTTTCACCAAACATCGAGTTATTCATTATGGTCAAACATCTTCAATTTGATCTTATCCAAAGAATGCAATTTAAAAAAAAACGTGGTTTGTTTCAGATTAAAATGCTGTGCTGCCATGTTTTCTTCATGAAAAGGGGTTTTCTCCTGCTAGTCCTTACAAACAAGACATACTTGTTTATTTTATTTCAAATGGCCCTGCTATAAACTTGGATAATTAATATCATACAGCCTGGAGAGCATGAGATGTAGATATATATATATATTTTTTGCAATTTCATTAAGCATTACACAAACTTGCTACAATGTCCAGTACCAAAAAGACCGTACTAAATACTTTTTTAAAATAAGATTTTCTGTCCTAACTGTAAACCGAGAGCTGCATCCTTGAAAACACAGCAGGAAGTAGAAACATCGTAGTGAATTTACTGTGACTCATCATCCCCAGTCTGCTGCCTGTCACTGACCAACCAATGAAATCACATTCGGTTAGATATCATACTCGTGTCTAAACTAAAAGGGCAGCTGTGCTTTATCTGAATAAAGCTCCATTACATAATTGGTCAGTGACTCTAAATGTCCTGTCCATGAATGTAAACCTCCATTTTAAGGTCCACTTGTGATTGTTCTGCACACTGCGAAAGAGAGGCCCGTGCACACTGAAACATACACATTTATGGGAGAGCGAGGGGCCTGCCATCTGTGCTGAGTGCCATTAGCCACACTACTTCACAGCTGGGCCCACCTCTGACCCCTCCAGCCCCCCACACCAACAATCCTGGCGGGGGCTTATGAAGCTTATGTGGACGGGAATGCTTGAAGTTTTTTCGGCCATGCTAAGACCCATCCATAGCAGGCCTGTAGTCCATGTTGAGACCCTTTTGCGTGGCCACAGGGCTGACAGCTGTCAGACACAACTCAGATATGGCAACAGAACACCATATGGCTGGTCTGACCACTCAAATGTGACACCTCTGATGAGGGAATGCAACTATCCAGACTCCAGTTACACAAATACATTCATTTATTTTTGTCATTAAATAAGATTAATTTTCTAATATTCATTGTTGGTTACAATTTTTTTTATTATTTTTTAACTGAAGCCTACACATGCTTTTGTTTACTTTGTTTATTGAATTTCATTCATGCTGTGTTGTCCAGAAAATTTAAAGTCAATAAATGAATCAAAAAAACAGTCTGGTTGCAGTCAGAGAGCGTTTGGAATCTTTAAGTCTCAATGTATTCTACATAATAATTCAAATGAAGTTCAGGGTTTAAAACAACAAAAACAAGAAAAACAGGACAGGAAAGAAGAAAAATGTCCCTTGGTGGCGAATCAGAGACGGCGACAAGCAACAAAAGTGTAATACAAGTTAACTGTGGTTTTACCTGAATAACAGTTTAAGGAAAAAGTTTTATTTGACTTGAGAAACAGGTTTATCCGTTGACTGACGATTAAACTGATGTTCAGCTACAAAAAAGTAAAAATAAATAAATACATAAACATGAAAGGCTTTTTAATAAACACCATTTTTACAGTTTACTTTTTAGTTGTGTTTTCCAAACATATTTAAGTAAATAAAGCCTTATATTTTAATGGATTTGTATTTATTTCAGCATTAGTTCGTGGACAAAACATTTTGACTGAATAGTTTTATTTATTTATTTAATTTTGTTCGATACCAGATGAGTACAGACGTGTAAATTTTACTAACAGACACTTTACAGCAGAATTTGGGGAAGGCAGCCTGGTCACATGAAGGTGACTCCAAGCTAAGAGTGTTTCTGCTGAGGAGGCCATAAATCACAACAGCTCGCTTTGCTGCGTTTACATTCTTAGCATTACTGGTTTTTTGCAGCAAGGCATTTAGGGAGTCAACAACCAGCCAATTCAAATCGACTCAAAATGATTGTAGAATATTCCAGTTAACACTTTGTCAAGCACTACGGCTGTTTTGACTAAGGAGAAAATCTCAGTTGATGTGAAAGATTAGAGGTAAAGCTTTAGATATTAATGAGGCAATAACTTCCTACACAGGAGCCGAGACAAACCAGAAGGCGTTAGGCATTTCATACGATTAGCTACAAGTAATCTGTAAATCGGCTGTGACCTCAATGCTAATACCATCTGTTAGCAAGAATAATAAAGGGTTAAAAGAAATCTTTTGGGAAGTTTACCTCACCTGAGACAACACAAACGCACAGTAAGAAGTACTTATAAAATGCATCAAAACATCCTGAAAAGAAAATGTGTACTCCCAAAACACAGAAACGTCTAATATATAGTGTTCATAACTTCTTAAGTCAAGATAACTTTTACTACTTGGACTTTTATAACGTAAGCAAATGTTTTTGTACAGTGCCTGATGAATTTGTGGTAAACAAACACTAAATCAATTGAATCACTGACACACAAAAGTATATAAAGTGTACAAGTACTTTGACAGAAACAAACAAAATTCTTTACGATGTGTTTAAAAAGTTACAGATAATTTGCATGGTAATCAGATAAACAAAAATGTGTATAAAAATCAATGCTGTAGCTGTTTGGTTCAATTAAAATGGTTGAGCTACTGGTATGTTGGAGCACTTCTACATCTTTTTTTTTTTTTGCTTTGTTACAAATGTAGACGAGGCAATTTCCTATATTCATAGTGTTAATGCTGGATATACTGAAAGCGAAAAATGCAGTAGGCATATATTGAGTGCAATTTATATAGTGTTAAATTCTAATGATAAGTGTGATTGACTATGCCAATGTCAACACTGTTGCTGTTAGACTAATACAAAGCTTGGAAAGGCATATTTTTTTCAGTAAACTTCCAAATATTCACATTTTGCTTGGTCATAACAAGCTAAATCAGTACGTCAGCATCTTCCCGAAACTTTTACGAACAAAATAAGCTGCTCCAAGATGCCACTTTTTTTTTTTCTTTTAGGTTTGGGAACTATTATGGTTGTACCATATTCCAGGGTATACAAAAACAGGATCAGTGCTGCTTTGAAAGCCATCATTAAAAGTTCTAAACATGAATGTTTTATTGGAAAGTTAGCATTAATAACATATTGAACAAAAGAATTCACTCCTCTGAGAAGAACAGTTGAAATAAACTGTTACCAATGTCACTCAGACTGTTCTGACATTGAGGTTTGAGGTGTAAGACAAGCTTGTGCACATGCGTAGTAACAGGAAGTGTTGACAATGAGGAACGCCTGAACGTAAACAGAGCATTGACACAATGAATAACAACACAGACAATAGCAAATAATCTGATGTTTCTTTAGATTACTGTATTTTGAGTTTACAACAACTTGGCCACTTGCTTGATATTTCATAATTTGTTTGTATAAACAAAGACCAGGAAGTTCTCTTTTTGTCGTCACTTCTTGTTGCACTTCAGCCGTGCCGAGGTCAAAACAAAAATGTGCCAGTCATGTTACAAAATGGGTTTCGATGACACTTTGACACTTTTAATCCTAAAATCATGCGTATTATGTAGGCCTGTCACGATAACAAATTTTTCTTGGCGATTAATTGTCTCAGAAATTATTGCGATAAACGATAACATTGTTTGAAATTTGACAATAATTTGTAATTATTGACAAATTTAAGAAGAAATTTGTTAATTTGTTTTGCATGTAGTACTTTTTGTCGACCACCAGATGGCAGTATAAGACAGTTTGATCCGACGGATGAATAGTGAGGGAGCGAGCAGCGTGTCTCTAAGAAAAATGGGAGGGAGGCCCCTTGACATGACATGGGC
>NC_056506.1:42992451-43010046 GCF_014905685.2 Nematolebias whitei | reverse complement strand
GATAGAAAGACATATAGATTACATGCAGTTAATATTACATGACAAGCAATTCTAGGCCAACAGCAAAATATAATTTGAGGAAGGCTTAAGGATAAAAAAGTACAGGCTACCACACATTTCAAATTATAGACAACAGCTATATATTACTTATCATTGGGTTGCCTTATCTGAAACAATAATTGCATTTGATCTTGAGCATCCTAACAGATGTCAAAAGTTTTGTTTAAAGAAAAAGGGGCTAAAATACAACAAACACCCCCTTATAGAAAGAGCAGTGAAGGGGGCTAATTTGCAGTGAATAAACAAAACGAGGCCTACGATTTTTCTCTGCCCTAAGCAGCAGCTTATGGTGCATTTTAATTAAATTGTCAAGTCATAGCCTCTGCATGCCGAGCCTCGGAGGATGGATGTCAGGGAGGATGCTAAAAGAGGATCCGGACCAGCCATCCTCCCTTTAACCACGCCCACCGCACTGCAGATCAAAAACACCCCGAATCTGAAGCTTTAACCTGCGATAATCCAACACTTTAATCCTTCAACTGTCTGCAAAACAACCGTTTTTAACAGTGACTCAGCAGCGTCCTGAATTCGTGCACAAACCAGGGTCAAAAGGAGAAAAGAGTCGGGGAAGCGTGTTCTCTACTTCGGGTTTTGAAACTTGAGCACCTCACCTCAATCCGGTTCTATCATTTTAAACATTTTAACCCCCCCTCCATTCTTCCTGCAATAAAACAGCTAAATGCAAAGCGGACAAATCAGCGAAACAGTGCGCGCAGAAAGGCTACACAACCACAGCCGGGGCACGGGGCGCATGACTCGGGCTTTCGACCCAAGAAAAAAACAAAAAAAAAGAGCCACGTCCGCTCGTCGTTTTCCGCCACAATGAGGATTTTATGCTAATTCGTGAGTCATCAACCGCGAATGCTGTGGTTCTCCCGACCAGAACAAGAGAAACCCCAACACAGAGGACTACAAACCAGGAAGTGTCTCCCAGGAAAGCCTTTAGAGTAAACGCAGCAGCATGAAGCGGTTGGTTACCAGACGGCGCGTCCTCGTTCGGCTGGGTCTCCGAGTTGCACTCGGGGCTTCTGCTTCCTCTGCTGCAGTTCCCCTCTCCAACCAGCCTATCACACTCACCGGGCACTACAGCAGGATTGTGGGATATCAAGACAGCCGGGGCATTATTTCAGCCCCCCCCAATCACACGGACAAGGTCTGCGCCTTTAGTGGGGAAAGACAGCTGGAGTCATGTCTGCTTAGAGAAATGTGACTGGATTAATTTGAAGCAGGAGCAGGGATGTCTGCAACCTTTACAGTCAGGAGCCATTTCTGCCCCTTTGCCCAATAATAACATGTGCTTCAACATTGCATGCTTCAACTGTGATTATCCAACTGGTGGCCCGTGGGCTACTTTGAGTTTGTTGGACAGGGTCTTTTCCGACCAGTAGGGGAGACGATATGAAGCTAAAAATGTGTAATAACATTTATTGGAATCTTGATGCATGCTCAATAATTTAGGTAGGAAAATCTAACAAAGTTAAGTCAGGTCCTCTGGACGGATTCTTCTTGTTGAAACGTTTCGTCCTTAATCCAAAAGACTCCGTCAGTCTAAGGAGCTGCAATAAACTCAGTCTTATAAATAGCATCTTCTCATAGTGGATCAACCAGTTTGCTGTTGACGTCCAGAACTAGCTGTTCACATGAAAAAAGGAGGACCATCAGCCTAACAACTGGTCGATAGTGCCCTGATGTCCACTTGCTATTCACAGAGGGCTGAGTGATACAATAGCAGCACTGTAAGAGGGGGACAATTTGACACGGAGGCCTCCGCCCCTGTTTAATGATGGACGGCTTCTCTTCACAAAGATGGCTTCCTTCACTCCTCTTAAACCAATGTTCCTCTCTATCAAGGACGTGGAAAGGATGTGAACATCTTCATCCCTGAAAGAGTGACTGCTGGCCTGCAGATGAGTGTAGACCGCAGAGTCCTGGCCTGAAGATGTTGCTCTTCTGTGCTGGGCCATCCTTTTGGCCAGTGGTTGTTTAGTTTCCTCGATGTAAGACTGATCCCAGCCCTCCTGGCACTGGTACAATATTACTCTGGTTGTGCTGGGGGACTGGATATTTGGGATGAACCAGTCTTTGTCATGTATTTTGGGGTTTAAAAGCCACTGGGATGTCATGTTTAGAAAATAAATGTTTCAGTTTCTCTGAAACTCCCTCAACATACAGAATGACCACAGATCTGGGTCTGGGTTCCTCCTTTTCACCTGATGGCTGGAGTCCTGTTTGGGTTTCTTCTCTGCTTTCAGGAAGGCCCAGTTAGGATATCCACATTGTTCCAGGGCCTGTCTTGTGTGGGATTTCTCCTTCTGCCTGGCTCCAGAGTTGGTGGGGATGCTGTTGTCGCTGTGGAACAGAGTCCTGATGATTCCTAACTTGTGCTCCAGGGGGTGATGGGAGTCAGTCTGGAGTACAAGTTAGGAGTCATCAGGACTCTGTACCACAGAGCTGACAGTGTTAACTCTGGACTAACAGACAAAGAGGACTTCAATTAATGACAAACTTGAAGCACTGATGTTCTGCAACGTGCAGCGCGCTGGGGGCATGATCAACTACTACCACATCAATCTTTAGCTCAGTACCCGTAGAGGCAGGGCAGCCGACTCGGGACCGGAAAGTTCCAGGTTCAATCCCCAGTCATTGCACATCTCGTGGTGTTTCTGAGCAGCACACACTATCCCCAAATTGCTCCCCGGGCACTTTCAACAGCTGCTCACGGCTCCACCTGGTGGTGGATGGGTTAAATGCAGAGAGCCAATTTCGCCATTGTATGGAAACATACAATGACAGCACATAACATTATTATTATTATTAATTGACTGTTTTGTTAAAGTTGTCGATTCCATATTCCTTATTTGGCCACATTTTGAGGGGCCCTCTTATACAAGCAATTCCCCCACACATTTCATAAAACTCTTCAGTCCTACAATTACAGCCATTTTTATGTCTTCTAAAGGCGGCCATCACACACAAAGGCAGACAAGGGCAAAATTGTTATAGCTCTTTTCCCTTCAGCAGAGGGCGATAAAATCAGAAGATGAGCAGAATACAGAACTAAAACACATCTGCTGCTCTCCTCTTCATGTAGTCATGTTTGTGCAGACATGAAAACACAGCAGCAAGTTTTAAATTAGAGAGTGGGTTGTTTCCTTTGAGGATTTGTGGGTCTTGCCTCCCACCACACAGTGGGAGCTTGGTCAGTCTTGAGACTTTTGCTTCATCTAATTGCTTTCATACTCGACTATAAGCGAACACGCAGACCTGAACATGACGAGATATTTTACTCCAGCAGTCACACGGTTTCTTTAAATAGTGACTCGCCTTGTTTTGCATGTAGTGGAGATTAAATGTGACACAGAGCTACTCTTCTGTTGTGAGGCTGCTTATTAACTGTAGCAGAGCTCGAACAACAACAACAATAGCGTCTCACACCGAACAAGAAAAGGTAAAAGCTAAAGTGATATGGCAACAGTGCATGCGAGTTTACAGCAGCTTTTCAAGCCAATATCAGGACAGAGTTTGATGTTGGAGCTGCAGCAGCTGAACAATAAATGTAACAATCGTTCTGGAGCCTTCGGTTCAGGGAAGAGACATGATAGCTGCGGGAGGTTGTTAAAATGCTCTCAGACAACATAATATCTTCTCCTAAGCTTTAATATGATACTTCTATTAACCACTTAAAGTCTGTAGGTTTGTTTTTGCACACGTCCTTTACGTGAGAACTTTAAAAAATAATTACAGTTGAGTTCTTTAACTTATCTTATTAATAATAAGATGTCCGGAAAATGATTTTTTTGTCATAAACACAAGAAGTCAAGACACACAGTAAAAGTTAAAGCATATATTAAAAGCTTATACTGTCTAAAAAATTTAAATTGATCTGCAGATATTAAATTTGGACAGTTTCACCCTAAAAGCCCGTTTTGAGACAAAGCTGAAGTGTTGGATCTTTGCTCCTTTAAGGCTGCACTCAGGCAACAGATCCAGAAGACTGTCCAGCTAATCAAATCCAGCAAACCTAACCTCCTTCATCTGAGGGTGTGAAGTAACTCAAGAGATTTTAAACAGCTCTGTGATGAGGTCTACAGTGCGGTCTCGTAATTTGATGCAAATGGTGGTGGTTTTTCTCCCGTTAAATTTAAAGACTTTTAGACCCAAAAGGAGCAGAAAGATCTATAAATAAACCTGCAGAAAGCTGAACCTGTTCAAAGCTGAGAACTAAAACTGAAGCCTGATTTTGTCCAGCAACATATTAATGTTTGGCGCCATTTATTTTGTGTGTGAAAAACAACATTTCAGGAACAGAAAGGTTTGGAAAATAAAGATTTTCACCATTTAAACTAGCAAAACTCTCACAAAGGCTGAAGGAAACCCACAATAATCTGGTAATGCTTTGATAACACAAGTTTAAAACTAGTTGTTACAGTATTTACTCAAAAAATGTTAACAGAAAATATATACCATACCATACCATTTTATTTAAAGAGCACTTCAAACAGCGACAAGGCCAACCAAAGTGCTGTACAGACAGAACAACAGGCAATATATATATATAGAACTCTTTACTTTGAAAAGTAAAAGTATTCACGCCAGACATCCATCCATTATCCTTTTACCCGCTTCTTGTATTTTGGGTCACGGGGGTCGCTGGTGCCCATGTCCAGCAATCACTGTGCGAGGGGCGGGGTACACCCTGGACGGGTCTCCAGTCCATCACAGGGACACATAGAGACAAACGAGACAAACAACCATTCCCTCTCTCACTCACACCTAGGGACAATTTAGAGTTACCAATCAGCCTAACATGCATGTTTTTGGTTTGTGGGAGGAAACCGGAGCACCTGGAGAAAACCCATGCATGCACGGGGAGAACATGCAAACTCCACCCAGAAGGGCCACTGGACCGGGATTTGAACCAGGGACCTGCTCGCTGAGAGGCAGCAGCTCTACCAGTTGCCGCTGTGCCACCGTGCTGCCCCACTCCAGACATATTTAGTTTATCACTGGAGTTTATCAGTCTCATTTCTGCTGCACAAGTCTTCTAAAAACGAGGAATCAGCCATGATTACAGTAGTAATTAAAATAGAATTAACTAATTAATTCAATTTATCATTTATAAGAACATGTTTATTGCTAGGTATGCTAGTAGCTGGTATTAGCAGTTATTTCTCTCTAAATGCCAAGTGATCTGAACTATAAGTGAATCATGTTGTCACTGTTATAGTTTTAAAACATGTTAGAATTAAAAAAGTTAAAATCCAACCTCTTCTTAGTAATTTTACTACAGTTATGAAAAAAGCAGACAGAGGCTTGAGGAGCCGTTTTCCTACTTTAACAATAAATTAAAATGAAGTAATCACAATAAAGTGGCAAAAAGGCGTATTATATATATATATATATATATATATATCTATGTATATAGATTCAAGGCATCGTTTTACTAATGGTTCATTTGACCTGAACATGTTAAATATTACAGTGAAAGCGAACTTCATGACTGTTTCATCCAACTTGATCGTAGCATGGTTCAGAACACGTAGTGACCAGACACTCAAGGATCTATTTTCTAGAAAGCCAGCTGGAATTTTTACATAATCTGATGTTTAAATCTATTTTGCATAGATGTCAGACTAATTGTCATTCACCAACAAATAAACAGAAGCGTCTTGTCCTGCGTTCTGCTGCCTGAGTTTACTTGAGAAACTTGTTTCTGACCAACATAAGAATTTGCTACACTTTAAGGTCACAGATGTTTTTGCAAAACCAATTAGAAGTCCAGGAATTTGGAGGAAATTATTTGATTTTGATTTGGAGGAAAAAGTTGGTGGTCACAGACAGCAACAGCACCATTTTACAACTAACGTGAACAGAAAAGGACAATTATGAACAATTATTTGTATCCAGGCTATTACAAGTAAACATTTATTATTATAAAATCTATTTTTCTGAGTAGCTTTATTTATAATCTAAAGCAAGCAAAAACAGATACACGTTTTTTTTCCATTTGCCTGGTTACAAAATGTTTTAGAAACTGACAACTGTAGAAATAAATGATAATTTAAGGAGTTGTTTAATTTAAAGTGTTTAGACTAATTTTATACACAGTCTTCCAAACTTCTTGGCATTTTGTGTCTCTAACATGAGTGCGAGTGTATATTTATGACTCGTCCGAGCCTTCAGAACAGAGCTTGGTCAGCAAAATGATTATTTCCACACGAGACAAACAACATGTGATCTCTGGACTCTACTTCGCTTATGTCTTCACTTTTTTTTTGGCTGCGTACAAAAGCTCATCTGCTACATTTAACCCCAGCCCTGGACTTTTGAGACCTTGTCTATTCTGAGAAAATAAGAAAATATTAGACGGATTACCCTTGTACTACATTAACCAAATTGATTAAACTTGACATGATAAGAAGCTGACACATAATCTCCTCTTTAGCAGATAGCTAATCATTCTAATTAAAGATTAATTCACAAGCATATTGAAGACATTTTCGCTATTTCTTAAAAATGATTCTTCAGTTCTGGGAAAAGAATAAAAAAAACATTTCTTGAACATACAGTGGGGCAAAAAAGTATTTAGTCAGCCAATGATTGTGCAAGTTCTCCTACTTAGAAATATGAGACAAGTCTGTATTTTTCATCATAGGTACACTTCAACTATGAGAGACAAAATTAGGAAAAATAATCCAGGAAATCACGTTGTAGGATTTTAAACAAATGTATTTGTAAATTATGGTGGAAAATAAGTATTTGGTCAAAAACAAAAGTTCAACTCAATACTTTGTAACATAACCTTTGTTGGCAATGACAGAGGTCAAACGTTTCCTGTAAGTCTTCACCACTGTAGCTGGTATTTTGGTCCATTCCTCCACACAGATCTCTTCTAGACCAGTGATGTTTTGGGGCTGTCGCTGGGCAACACGGACTATCAACTCCTTTCACAATTTTTCTATCGGGTTGAGGTCTGGAGACTGGCTAGGCCACTCCAGGACCTTGAAATGCTTTGTATGGAGCCACTCCTTCGTTACACGAGCGGTGTGTTTGGGATCAGTGTCATGCTGGAAGACCCAGCCACGTTCCATTTTAAGTGCTCTCACTGATGGAAGGAGGTTTTGGCTTAAAATCTCATGATACATGTTCATTCTTCCCTTAAAACGGATCAGTCGTCCTGCCCCCTTTACACAAAACAGCCCCAAAGCATGATGTTTCCACCCCCATGCTTCACAGTATGTATGGTGTTCTTGATGCAACTCAGCGTTATTCTTCCTCCAAACATGACGAGTTGAGTTTTTAACAAAAAGTTCTATTTTGGTTTCATTTGACCACATGATATTCTCCCAGTCCTCTTCTGGATCATCCATATGCTCTCTGGCAAACTTCAAACGGGCCTGGACATGCACTGGTTTAAGCAGGGGGACACGCATGGCACTGCAGGACTTGAGTCCCTCTTGCATAGTGTGTAGCCTTTATTACTTTGGTCCCAGCTCTCTGCAGGCCATTCATCGGGTCCCTCCGTGTAGTTCTGGGATTTTTGCGCACCGTTCTCATGACAATTTTGACCCCGTGGGATGAGATCTTGCATGGGGCCCCAGATCGAGGGAGGTTATCAATGGTCTTGTATGTCTTCCATTTTCTTACAATTGCTCCCATAGTTGATTGATTCAGACCAACCTGCTTGTCTATTGTAGATTTACTCTTCCCAGCCTGCTGCAGGTCTACAATTTTCTTCCTTGTGTCCTTCAACAGCTCTTTGGTCTTGGCCATGGTTGAGTTTGGAGTCTGACTGTTTGAGGCTGTGGACAGGTGTCTTATACGGATAACGAGGTCAAACTGGTCCATTAATACAGGTAATGAGTGGAGGACAGAAGAGCTTCTTAAAGAAGTTACAGGTTTGCGAGAGCCAGAAATCGTGCTTGTTTGTTTGTTTGTTTTTGACCAAATACTTATTTTCCACCAATATTTACAAATAAATTATTTAAAAATCCTACAATGTTTCCTGGATTATTTTTCCTAATTTTGTCTCTCATGGTTGAAGTGTACCTATGATGAAAAATACAGACCTCTCTCATCTTTCTAAGTAGGAGAACTTGCACAATCAGTGGTTAACTTTTTTGCCCCACTGTATCTACATATGTAGTAGACATGCTGAAAAATTGGTAACCTTATGAGCTTCATTACAGCAATCCAATTTCCAATAAAACACTGCAGCTCATCAGGGATAATTATAGGGACGTATGTTCTGTTTAATACTTAACAAATCACCCATGTGATTCAGTTTTGAGAGCAAAAAAAACTGTCCAGGTCTGGTGAAGACTCAGTGTCCTTCTCAGGAGTCTGAGAAAACAATTATCACCGTAATTAGTTATATTCAAACAGGGAATCAGATTTTCATTTTGTTGCCCGAGTTTGGACTCACAAAAATTTACAAAATCCCCAAAAATTGTTCCGGTGTTGAACCTATGAATGGATCCCAGACAATTGGGGTTTCATTATTATTGTGTTAACTGCAGCTGGAAATCAAGCTTTGAACTGAGTGAACTCAAAGTTATTTCGTTTCAGCTCTACTTTGAAGCTTATCTCGAAACAGCCAAACCTATTATCCCCCACCGTCCAGTGGTAGACGCCTTCACTCCTGAGAGGCTGCAGGTCGGCATGCACACATGCCAAATTAAGGCGTGATTTCAACACCCCACACGGGGACCGAAGCTCCAAAATCAACCCCCTACCTCAATCACACAGACACCACCTCTTTACACAAATCGTTTCAGCTTGGGTACTCTTTCATGTAAAGCCACGGACACAAATGGAGCTGCAGATTAACGTGAATAGAAGTTAAGACAGGGAGGGGCACTCCCTTCTTGTGTCCCTTACGTAGGAAGCACATCCTAACTGGAGCAATCATAAATCTGGTGTGTATTTCTAACCTCTGGAAATCAACTGGCTCGTTACTTTGATTGTGAATAAAGCACAGTTTGACTTGAGCTTTCTCTTGATGTTCGTTTAGGAAAGTCTGAACTGCAAGGTGACCTGAACTAAAAACGTAATGATAATGATAGAAAAGCTTTATCAGAATTTACAATTCATCGTGGGTGTATCAACTGTCCTTTGCTGTTATCTTCTGATAATGTTCGGCTTAAGTTAAAAAAAAGAAGTACTTCCTTTAAATTGGTCATGTGAACTCAAATATCAGTCACTGCATCGGTAATAAAACTAAACGCCACCTCATTTGTTGTATCAAGTTGTTGCTAGCAGCTAGCTTTGATTTAAACACTCCTAAAGCTAAGCTAATTGGGTCGCTTTCTCTGACACAATATAAAATACTTTGAGCAACTCTACAGCTCTAAAGTAGTTCCTGAAGCCTTGCTGTCATGTCCATCTCATTTCTGGTATTAGTGCCAGGTCCAGTCCTGAGAACCTTTTAGAGAATCTAAAAACAAATGCTTGATTATTTCCACAACACTTTAAATTCCCATGTATAACTAACAATGTGAGTGGATTTCAAGTACTTTTAAAGAAGTGTTTATGTGATTACAAACCGCCAAGTTTACTGCATGTTCTGCAAATTAAATGAGGTTTGTATCACACTGACAAAGATTAATCGTCAACAATTAGCTTTGTATAAAATCAGAAAGGAAAACTTTTAATTGGAAACCTAACAAACACATTAAATATTTTGTGGTAATAAACAACCCATTATCAGCCACAAGTGAGAAGACATGTTCAGTGTAATGAAAATATTGATCATCTGACTGTCAAACTAAATCAAATCAGGATTAAACGTTAACACCAATTCTTTGTTAATCTACACACTGCAGCCGACGAGCACAACCCGACCAACCACTTCTCTTAAGTTTAAATGCAATAAGTAACGCAGAGGACCGGACAGCAAAGAAGATATCAAATAAAGTGACGAACAAGCAATTCAGCAAAAACTGGGAGATAAGCTGTGGTTTTCTAGCTTGCAAGTTCTTGTACAAACTGATTATGAAGTGACTTTGATGAACTTGCAAAAAGAGAAATCCTGTGACTATTTCACAAATCAAAAAAGTTCAATGTTTCAGGACTCGCTTCCTGGAATCTGAAAAGCCTCAACACAAAGGAAGGGAGTTTTTTTTTTAGGGTTAAATATTTCCCTCAGAACATAGTTTAGACACGAAACATGAAAATTTAAAACTATGCTAAATCTTTGTGGTCAAGTTTAGCAATACTCTGTAACCAAAAGTAATAGAACAGTTTTGGGTTAAGTTCCCATCTGATCCAATCTCTCCACTGCTCTGTTTGAGTCGACCGAATACTGATTTCAAAATGTCCAGCAATTCTGAGAGATATCAGTTCTTCCAACAAAGTTATCACTTCACCAAACCAGACTGGGTTATATGCGTTATCTTGAGCACCCTCCAAAGACAACAGCTCTCCACTCACGTGTCAAGTTCAGCTCACATCTACTGACTGTAAATTACGGTTCACCCGAAGGCACGAAATCGGAGCCGAATGGCTTCATTTTCTTTTTACACTTTAGTCCTAACAGTTTAAACGATAAAGATGTATTCAGTACTTCACTTCAGTCAGAGTGTACCATGGGTTTTCTACATAAAAACTAATGTAGGATGGGTGCGCAGTTCATCTGTCTGCTGCAGGGCCAACACATACAAGCACACTCACTCAATTTAGACGGGAGGAAGTTGAAGCACACAGAGAAAACCTGCACAGTCGGAGGAACAACACAAGAATTTGACACAGAAAAGCTCCAATTGAGACTCAAACCAGAACCGTACGGAGCTGAGGTGCCAGTGGTGGCCTTGCATGATTCTCTCCACTGCCTCGGGTCACTAATCTCCATACAAGCAGCCATTATCAGTTGTTGGGTGAACATTTTGTACACGAACGCTGAATGGATGATCAGATCGAGTCACAATCATGTTCAAACTTAAAACATCTAGAAATGAATCAGGTGAGATATGACCAGAGCATTAAAAACTCTGCAGAGTGGCTGCACGATGCGCACATATTCTTCAGTGTTTACGGCGCGTCGAGGATGACAAACAAACACCGACTTATCTCTAATCGGGACTGTGCTTTTTAACGGATATCAATGTAGTGTGCACAGCCAGGAAAGAACGGTGCATGAAGCTGTTATGAACGCCCGAGGTTATTTTCTCGAGTGATTACCTGCTTTATTTAGGTATGAGCTCATTGACACATTTTCTGGACTTTGAAATTAGAGGCTGGCAGAGTAAAGTTCACATTTAAACTCTCTCACGTGTGCAAAACTGCCACACATTTATACCCCTTTATAACTTGCACAATAAGTTATCTTAAAGCCATTCTGGCAACAAACGCCATTAAATTACTACCAAATGATCAAGGCAGGACATGCTACCATCAGCCAAAAGTCCCATGAACTTTGCCTGGCCTTATCTCACTCCATAACCCTGGAAAACGTGCTTGCCTTCCAAACATTCATACAGATGTGACCAGATGCATCATTAAAAATAAAAAAGCTCTTCATTATTTCATTCAGAACAACTCAGAGGAAACTCGTGCTGTGACAACTTCCCATTTCCGAATCATCTACCTGTGCCATGCACAGCTTTTCTTTCAAACCTAGCCATTTGTGCACAAGTGCATTATTATTATTATTATTATTATTATTAATGTGTGCATGTTTAAGAAAATCATGCTGTGCTTTCTCAGCAGTTATAAGAGGTGAGTTAAGACACCTAAAAATGGGCCAAATCAACCCATTATAAAAAGCAATTTGAAGAATCCGTGATTTGTTTTGATGATTGGTTTACATCAAAGTTTCACTTTTAAACAGGAATATCTTTGAACATCAATTAAAGTACTTTACTGACCAGAGTTATAGTTTTCACAGAGTCGACCTTAAGCTAGTGAAGTGGTGCTTCATTAAGCTAGGTGTCTTTTTAAATGTATTTGATGCTGACCGAAGTTAAATGGCTAAGCTAAACATGTCTAAACTACTGTGGGACGTTTAATGTGTCATATTTCAGCTTTTTAAATTGAACCATTGTTACTCACCGTTTCCATGTCGCCAGGAGAGCAGCAGGTGTCACATTGATAGCAGCGGAAACACAAATAAAGATGTTAGTAAAGTAGGCTAATTCTCCAGAAAACTGCAAATGTGGTCGTGTGAACAAAGTAAGTAGGAGTGAACAATCTTTACCCGAGTCTTTCCGGAGACACAAACCCTTCCAAAGCAGCAGCTGTCACCGAGCAGCGTCACCGGAGGGACTAGGAAATCCCGACGCGGGGCTCGTCCGGGTGTAAAGGACCGGACACCTGTAAGCGCTCGCCTTGGTAAACCACCGCCGCCGACACGGCGCGAGCTAACCCCGCCCCTGCTGTCTGCAAAGTCGACCCCGTGGTGTAACGACTCAGTACAGACACAGCGACACCTGCTGGCCGCTGCTTAAAAATGGCGCTGGGGAAACGTTAGATAATGGTCACATGACCACTAGGAGGTTTAAATCTAGGCAGACCGTTGAAGCATATAATCAAACTACATTTTATCAACTTCCAGAAACATTAGCTTATTCTATGATTTTCATAATGAAATTGTGTTGTTCTGAATCCGATGCATCTTGAAAGCTTAAGCAATACACATTTTTATTTTCCCATTTCTAGAGATTTCTCTTGGTTTCTTTAACATTTAACAATATGGCACAGTAAATGACAAAACACAAAATTTGTCACATCCATCCATCTTTTATCCGTTTCTTCCTTTTTGGGTCGCGGGGATCACCGGTGCCCATGCTCAGCTATCACTGTGTTGTTGTTGACATCCAGTCAAGATGGAAACATTTAAAAATTAAAATTTATTTGCACATTTGATATCATGTCATCCAACTCACGGAGTTAAAAATAATTTGATTATGATTCTACTTTTTTGTTTTACAAACACATAACTTTGCTGGAGACAGATGAACTGGATCAAGCTGACATCTACATCTCTAAAGAGGCTTGATTATTAGAAAAATATAAACAAGTGTAGGTGCTTGGATACAAACCACAAATGAAACCATAAATAAATAATAAAAGGATTCATCGATTCATAAGAACAGGCTCCTATTGCTGAAGACAACAAGAATACAGCCGTACATTTCTGTGATAATGTTGGCCTGTTTGCCTCCGTTCAGTCAGCCCAAGTACTCCAATTTCTACATCAGTGGAGAATAATGGGGAACAACTGCTGCAATTATCCATTGTAAGTATCTTACCTGCAGTAGACAACAGTCAGTTCAATCTCAGTTTGGAGAATCAGAGACAACTTGTACTCAAAATTTTTCTAGCAGTTTGAGCAGAAGCTATACCAAGTATTTTATACCCAATGTGTTTCCCCTACCAGGGCGCCCTGCCCTGTCAACAGAATCGAGCGCCCTGCCTACTGAACTGCAAAAATCACACAAGAGATAAACGCCTAACCTAGGGGGAAAAGATTTTACAAACTTTTTAATATTGTATTTTCTTAACCAAACAAAGTCTGTATTTTAACATGTAACTGACACGCTGAAGCTGCTGAAATGTTTTTCAGCAAATTTGCAAACAAAAACCTAAAACAGTGTTTCTGAATGAAAAAAAAAAAAAAAGACAGCACATCTATTTCTAGGGAAGTCCTGGGATATGTGAATGAGCCTGATCACACAGAATAGAGAAAGTGAGTTTTCAGCTTCTGACCCACAAAAACAAAACAAACACCCCCCTTCCCGCAAAAAAATAAAAATAAATACATAAAAACAGTGGCAAACACTCCACCCGCTTCAAATGTTATCCGCCATTAAATGGTCGTTATTAATTGTTATCATTCCCATATGTAGTGGTCAGACTGTCCCTCCTGTACCTCCTAGTGGGTTTAAAGGTACGTTGTTAGCGCTGATAATAGCTTCACGTGGTTAGGTTTAGAGTAAAGGGTCTGGCAGTTAGGTTTAGGGTCTTGGTTAGGTTTAGGCACAAGGGTAAGGGGTTTAGGGTTGGTCCTCTGGGTCAGGTGTAAAGTTAGGTTTAGGAAAATGGTTACATAAGCTTAAAAAACAAAAAAGACACTTCCTGGTTCACCCCCGTGTAATGCTGCCTATTATCAGCGATAATAACGATAACAACGTATCTTTAAACCTACAAGGAGGTAGGTGGGACAGTCTCACTGCTACATATGGGGATCATAACAACTAATAATGGCCATTTAATGGACTGATAACATCCAAAGCCACTCACAACCCTGGCTATTGCTGATTGAAGTGTCTAAATGTTAGAGTCAATTAAAAAAACACTGTAATGCTACCACAACCAGCACCAACACTTGTTATATTTTCATCCATTTCTAACTTCTGCTCTTTATAGTTTACAGCAGTTATACAAAAATAGGCTATTAGCAATCAATTCCAAGTTTGTTTTGTGGAAAATCAACTCAAGATTCATCACTTGTTGTTTGATGACCCCAACTTTGGGAACCATTGGTCATATTAGAGAAAGACAAACTGTTAAACTCAACAGATCAGCAGTACGATATTTGGCAGCAACAATATATGCATTTAGCTTCAAAACACAAAACAATATTTGCGTTAGAAAATAGTAACGTTGTGAGGTGTAAAACCGCCTAATAGCTGTTAGCCATTAGATGGATTCCTAGAGGAGAAAACCCACCTAATTTTCCAAACTGATGACTCTGGCTACTGTCTACTGCAGGTAAGATACTGACTGCTCACATAAAAAAACAAGCCATTCTTTGAACTTTTTTCTTTAAAATATTTAGAAAAAACAAACTGTTTGGCATTTTAATATTAAACAATAAACGTTTGTCTGAACCAGCATAGGTGTTAGAGTCAGATTTATTCAACCATGTACGTTTCATATGAACAAGTGTGCACATAGAGAAGACCTCGTTGTTAAGGTCTCATTACTAAACCAAACGTCTACCTGAGATTCTGATCAGTTCACCAAGTCACGTGTTTTTCACAGAACAATGCAGAGAAACAAATCTAGACTATTTAATTTCTGTGACATACGTAAATGCTACCGTACAACAAGGTGGACAGCAGTTCGCAGTGATAGTTTTGGTAGTTTTACAAGCTACAGTGTCTGCCCTACAAGTTGTACAAAACAAGTTAAAACTCAGATCTTTTTTTTTTTTTCCCTTTTTCTGTTTTTTTTACAAACCTTTACTAAAACTCCATTGAAGTCTTAAGTATTGCTCTTGCTACATTGGAAAAATAGAAAAGTTACATCTGAATATTGAGCAGTGGTTGTTTTCATATATAAAGTGTGTCGCTCTTGAGTGCATGGCTATAAGTCAATAGTCCTTAGCTGTGTACTCTTTGTGTTTCCTTTCCTGACCAGCTACTCATCACTAATGGCAAAAGAAGGTAAAAAGCAAAGAACAAGACCAGAAAGAGTTGCAGGAGGGTAGTGAGATAAAAAAAAAGAAGAAAGAAAAGCCTAGGATTCTGTAGAAGTGCTGGGCGTCTGCAGAGCCTCCTCCCCCTGAGCTCCTTCATCCCTTGTGGCTGTTGCATCCATCTCTGCTTCCTGTCCCGCGGCCTCTAAAGCAGCGTGAGTGTCGGGTGCTTCGAAGGACTCGCCCCCCAGGTCAGTCAGTTTGATGTAGCCCTTGCTGTTGGAGCGCTCCAGTCGGGGGCAGCTGAAACGCCTCGCTCTGTCACCTTGACGACTCCCAGACACGGACAGGCTGCAGCGGCGCGCGAGCCTCGGCTGATCTGTGAAGGAGTTCAGCGACGCGTTTGAGCCCGTTCCCATGGCAACGGGAGCTGGAGGAAACAGCTGTGTGTGAGGCACCTCCTGCGGATTAACCGTCTCTGTGGTTCTGTCCTCCTGACGCTGATGGGGGGGCGGGGAGTCACTCGTCGTCGCTGACCCCTTATGCCTCCCGTCCATCTCACTGCTGGCGTGTCCATCCTCACTAATGTTTTCAGCAGCGGTCTCAATCACAACCTCTTCCTCCGAGCGTCCTTCTGCCTCCACCCTCTCCGACTCCTCCACCTCACAGTTGTTGAGTTTGATCACGGGGAGGGTGAACGCGTTCACAGAGGAGGCGACGATGTAAGTGGTCTCCCACTGTCGGGGCTGGGGGGCCTGCTCGCCGCTGTTGCTGTAGTCCTTGTAGATGCTGTAGACGGTGTCGGTGAAGGTCTGGACATCTCTGGACCAGCTGCGGGGCCTGCTCGCCAACGAGGAGCGTCTAAACGCCTCCTCGGTATCCACCTCTCCCTTCAAATTGAGTCCAGTGGAAGGCCAGGAGCTGCGGGTGAGTGACCCGCTCGCTGGAAACGACGCCGACGGGCCCTCAGCACTCCTCGCCTGGGTGTAGTTAACCAGGCCGTTCAGAGGAGAGTACTCCTTTGACCGTATGTTGTGCAGATCTATCACCGTGGAGTAAATATCTCTCAGGTTGATGATTTTAGTTTTCTTGTCTCGGTTTTCGTGGAGAACAGCGTTGGCACAGATGAAGAGAAAAATGCCAATTCCCATCACCAGCGGTCCGAACACTTTCAGATTGTCTGAGTACAGGTAGTTATCCAGGAAGTCACAGAGGATGCCACAGTGAGGAGAGGAGGTGCTGCTGTTAGAATGGCTCTGGTTGAACTCATGCGCTGGGCTGGAGGGAGACTTATCTTGGGTCAAGTTAGGCGAGGCAGCTGGACTTCTGGAGTAGCTCGCCCTGCTGTTGTGGAAGGCTCCGTTCCTGCGGCGCTCCTGGTACTCCTGCTGATTCTGACTGGGCCAGTAGCCTAGCACAGCCATGGAAATCCCGACCATCAAAACCATCACACCAATGGCAGCCACCAAACCAGCCGGGGAGCAGAGGTTGAGCTTCCCCTTCACAATGACCACATCGTTCTTCTTCTTTTTCTTGGATTTCCGTTTCCTCTTGTTTTCAGCTCGATTTTTGGACCGGAGCGAATCCTGCCGCCTGTTCATGCGCAGCAGGCCACCCGTGGCTATCATGGTGGCGACTGGACAGCAGGCTCCTCACTCAGTCTGGTAAAACAGAGAAGAGGTTGTTCACATTGTGCAAATGTGTCATTTCCACCCAACAAACCAGCCGAAGTATAACACTGCTATTTAATTTAAATGGATGTGCATCACTTTAGCGTCTCTGAGCTAAAAGTGATCGTTCATAGTCATTCACAAGGCTAAATGCTACAAAATCTCAGGTGAACTCAATCTAATCTTCTTTGAGGTTATAATATATAACTAAATACAAAGTTATGGTGCATCATCTTCAAGCTTCTCCTCAGTAATAAGTTTTTTTTTTAAATGTTTAGGCTTTTAAACCCCATAGACCATGTGTCATAACTACATCACAACCTTGAGCAGCAAACCCAGCTAACCTTTTCACATGCTGACTGTTACACCTCTGGTACTACCTGACTTGACAACGCAAAGTTCGTAACAGTGCCAGGCTGGCTTCAACCCACCCATGCGGCCTTGGTTCATTCAGAAATGGCACCTTGTTGGCTTGGAGTTATCTCATTTTTAGCTTGAAGTGTTTTG
>NC_056506.1:42984793-42989451 GCF_014905685.2 Nematolebias whitei | reverse complement strand
GCCTGCCATTTTGTAGTTTTCTTTCAGTAAGCCTTCACTGTAAGTTAAGTCAAAAGAACTACACTGCCCAGAAGCCAACAGTGCTTCCAGCTGCTGCTTTCTGATGAAATTCATAGAACTGCATTGGAGGGAGCAAAGACTAGCGGGGAAACCAAACCAAATGTACTTTGAACAGGTGCCTCCATTTTGTAGTTTTCTTTCAATAAGCCTATACTGTAATTTCAAGTCAAAAGAACTACATGGCCCAGAAGCCAACAGTGCTTCCAGACAGAAGCTGCTTTCTGACGAAATTCATAAAACAGCAATGGAGGTAGCAAACACCAGCAGAGAAACCGATGTGGTAAAAATAGTTTTGCAACATAAAGTCAGAAGTAACGATGTATCTATTACGCTCACAGAACTGGCAGGAAAGTCACAAATAATCCTGAAGTTGAACTCATCCTTCAAGTTGTAGCATGTTCACTGGTGAGAACCCATATAAAATTTTGCAGTACTGTATATATGTATGTTGTTAAAGTTATGTAGGTTTAAGAGTTTATAACATTCTTAAGAACATTGCAAGAGTGTGGGAAGGGTTTAGAAAGCTTTAAAATACATATAAACCCTAAAATAAGCATAGTGTTCCTACTTCACGGTTTTTCACCTATCGCAGTAGAGATGCAGTGAGAGAGGACATGGAAGTAGTTGGAGTGAGGACAGAAGATGCAGAGGACAGAGTGAGATGGAGGAGATGACTCGCTGTGTCTACCCCTGAAGAGGGAAAAGCTGAAAGAAGAAGAATAAGAAGAAATATAATGTAGATATAAAACTGAAGGTAGCAGCTGGTTTGCTTTAAACAAAGACTGGAAATACAAAAACAAATACACCTGCTTTAGTCATGACATCATTTATGTTTACCTTTAATTTACCTTTTCAGCTTGGATGGCAAAGCTGAACAATTAAAAATATATATAAATATATATACTTAAAAAGCTGCTGTTTTAAATCAAGCTACATGCTGAGTTGTTCTCTTTGGCCTGGGTTAGTAACTGTATTTAGATAACTCGGGTACAGACAGGCTTCATGTTTACAACAGTGTTACGCTGATGGCTGACAGCATCCAGATGAAGATCCCGGAGCTGTGATGTCTTCATCCATTACTGTGGACACTGTCACACGTCGGCCTCGTCCACATCGCACAGCAGCTAATTCATGAAATTAATCAATTTACTTCATTTGCAACGGAGAACTATACTGTGTACACAACCGCTGAATCGTAACATTTTTCTTTAATAATAATTTTTTATAGAAAATAATCAAACATGAATGAATGAGAGGTTCTATAATGAATCATTACTTGATGATTGGTTAATAAATATATGTGAATCAGTCACACTGATCACATTTTTTAAGAGTAGCTCCTAATGAACCTAAACCAGCTGGTGTACAACACAAAATGCGTCATGCTGATTAATGCTCGACTTTGAATCCTAATTCTATCATATCCATGATCTAAAACATGTTTTACATTGCATTTACATTACAGTTTGCATGTTATTATGGGTACTTTACCAGGCAGTTTATTTATATATTCATCAAATGTGGCGTTTTCTAGTCATTTTTTCAGTGACCAAAGGGAATGAACACACTTCAGAAGACTAACAACCATAGAGGAAGATTAACAGTAAAAACTGTGTCAGTGATGGTAAAATGCATCAGTTATGAATGAATTTATATGTATAAGTTAATGAAAATGTTATGACTAAATAAATATTTCAAAAGCACAAACCTAAAGTCATGATTTATAACACTGTACTTCAGTTTACTTCAACAGGAAATGAGGTAAAATTACATTTTCTGGTAAGAGGCTAGTGTTTTAATTACTGTATGTATCAAGTATAAAACAGTAAAAAGCTACTTGTGCAGGTCACCAGTTGGACCAAAGTTAATTATGAACAACTCATTACGAAAGCTTCCTGTGTGAATAAAAAACTATATATTTATAATTTTAAATATTAAAACAAATTTATTAATAAAAAAGAAGAATTTCACTGTTTAATGCATATCGGCTACCTTGCACAATAAAGTTTTCAACAAAGATATTGTGTGATACATAAAATTACAGTAGTCCCTCGCTACTTTGCGGTTCGTTTTTCGCGGACTCGCTCTATCGCGGTTTTTCAAAACAAGATTGGACATGACACTCGATTGATGGATTAACGCACATCGACATGGAATTTTTATTTAAAATAAAGCATTTAAAATTATTTAGCACCTGTGTGCAGCCCACAGCTGCAGAAGAAGCTTCTTCAAGCAGTGTCAGATCTCCGTTCTGCAGCAGAAAAGTGGGCGTGGCCAAGAGTGCTGGCAGAGTGCAGCAGGAGGTGGAGAGTTGAAATCATGACATGCTGTGCTCTTTTAGAGCAATTACAGTTTAGAAACATTGTTTAGAATATTGCAAGAGTGTGGGAAGATGTTAAAACACCACATTAAATAAAGTACAACTTACTACTTGTACTGCTATTCCTATTACACATTTTTTCATTTATCGCGGGGCTTCAGGGTACGGATCCCCCGTGATAAACGAGAGATTACTGTACTTGGGTTGTAGCTATTTTTGCGTAGGCCAAGTTCAATTACCGTACTTGTGGCGGCCATCTTGAATCTGGTTGACTCCATAAGTTAGCCAGTTGTAGATGTCTATCAAATGAATCCTTGTAAATAAAATACAACTAATACTTGTTAATATAATACTTTAAATGAAAATACTTAAAATTTGTTCACTGGTTCATGAAATATTTTGCTAACAGACAGACAAATAAAGACAATGGCATGATTACCCCTCATTTTCTAAGTCAGTGGGCAATGTCTATTATATTATGAGTTAAAAACTTTGAAACATCCATCTTCTTTTCTTTCTCTTCCTTTCATTAAATAACATTAAGTTAGTGAGGCAGCTGTATATTCGTCTCTTTTTTCTTTAAAGTGGTCCTGAACAGGTCAATATTAAAAAGTAAGAGACTTTTACAGACTGACAGGTGCAATAAAACTGCTGATTAAAATAAAAAATATATAAAAAGTGTATAAATTACTCTGACGGTGTCAGCCAAAGTCTGTTAATTTTGGAAACGATAGAAAATAGCGTCTGACTCAGTCCCACCTACAGAAACACCGGTGGAGAAGAAGAAACAGGAACGTTTGAGCTGCATTTATCGTCAACGTCACCGAAAACACTTTCACTCATTTCTATCGTCTCGAAAACAGCAACGCTACATTTACTGTTCCTTTAAAACGACCGAGTATGAAAGTAAGTCAAAATGAGCTGAAAAATACAAAGTAGTTTAATGCAGACTAGTTTAAAAAGTGAATAAGTCCAATTCTACGAACATTATGAGTTTGAGAAAAGGTGGCAAAGGGCTATTACTTTAAAGGCCTGTGTGTTGCCATTTCTTGCTCTGTATTGAAGATTATGCAACAGGTATGTGGATCCTGACGTTTTGCAGTCACCTGTTTAAAAGTAAAAGCTACATTAGGCCACGGTGTAGAAATAGAAAGATGCAAGAAAAGCACAGACAAGTACTCAAGCTGACAGAAGAGGACAGGAAGTGCCGGTTATCTCGCTGTGTGTTGGTGCGATATCAGCCGACGACAACGTAATGAGTCCAGACAGGACGCCAGCAGGCGTGTTCTCTCCACTTCTCTGTGGCTTCTTTTCTCATCCAGACTCTTTCCTTTCACCAGTCCTCCTTTCAGACCCACTCCTTCCTGCTTTACAAAGTGTGTCTTTTGTGCACCTGTCCCCATCAACGCATCACAAACTCAATGATGAGCTCATCATTTACACATTATCAAGAAACTCGGTCATGAGGGACGTTTGCATTTGGTCCACTCTTGTAGCACTGGACCACAGTGGCCTCTGAAGGAACGTCTATCGCCTTTCAACCCAGAGTTTCACAGTACAATCATTTTATGCCGAGACAGAATTATAATTAATATAGTAAAACCTTTTAAATAATATTATAAGTGAGCTCATCCAATATTGTGAGATCTCACGACATGTGTTAGTGCTCAGAGTGTGTGATTAAGAGGACTCTCAGCTACTACCACGCCAACTTTTAGCTCAACATCTGTAAAATTTACTGAGTTAAAGTTTTAAGCAACAATCCTGCACAATGCAGAGTGCTATTGGGATGATGCTCAGCACTATCGTACCACATTCTACCTCATTATCTGTAAAACTGACTGGCTGAGGTGGTTGAGTCGATTTGCACTGAGCTAAAATTTTAAATCACAGTAGAGTGATGATTTAGAGAACACCCAGTGATTGATTTCTGAAATTTTTCACTAAAGTCCATCTAGTGTTTCTGGAGATATTTTGCTAACAGACAAACACAGTTGACTCCAATAAAGGCAAAGTTTTACAAGCAGATAATGCCAGTGTTGGGGATGACTCTCAGCTACTACCACAACAAATATGAGTTTAAGATCTTAAAAACTGTCTGACTGAGCTCGGGTTCTGTTTGAGAAGTTCTCACCTGTGGAGGCGGCTGACTTCCACAGTTAATCATTTGCAGATTCAGATCACGTGCTTCGTTTGATAAGAAGTTTCTGCAGGTGTTGCTCTCATCGCAAACACTTTAGGATACTGATGACGACACTTTAGGATACTGATGACGACA
>NC_056506.1:42979449-42984783 GCF_014905685.2 Nematolebias whitei | reverse complement strand
CACTTTAGGATACTGATGACGACACTTTAGGATACTGATGACGACACAGGGTTTGAATCTCGTGTTTTTCTGACTGGGGTGGGTTGAAGTCACTTCACGCGCACTGTGGAACACACAGTTTTGCACCTGAGCTTCAGTAAACACCACACCGGTGTTATTTCACCTCCAAAACGAACCGCGCAGAAACCGACCTGGCGTGGGCGGACGTGCGTCCACGTTTGGAGAGGAGAGGGGCACCGGGGTGGGGTGGGGGTGGGGGGTGTCTCTGTCTGCGGTGCTGAACAGGAAGCTAACCGCTCGGTTCGTCTGGCGGCACGCAGAGCTCAGAGGAACGCGCGCAGTCGGTCCAAATCTGCGGGGGCGCATATGCCCCCCCCCCCCCCCCCATTTTTGCGCAATGTTGCACGTGTTGATGTGAACGGCGCTGGTTCAAACAAACATAAAACCCCGCGAGCTGCCGTGGAGCTGCAGGTGAAAATGTCCAGAGACAAAGACAAACAGTGAGGGGGGGTTGGCAAGGTTGAAGACGAATGACAACCATGTCCCCCACCCCTGCACGGCCTGACGGAGCTCTGGCTCCCACTGAGCACCATCCCCGTTTATTCTCTGCTCCGCAACTTAACAAAAAGCAGTTAAATGGACACACGCGGAAAAAAAAGTTAAAATAATTTTATTTATATTTGCGCGACTAAAATTGACACGAATCCATTTAAAAAAATCTCCTCCAACGCCCTTCCAAGTCCCCATGTGTTAAAAACACTCAACTAAAGCAGCGTGTCATCACGGAAAGGCTTCCGAACCCTCTCTCCCCCTCGATCCAGATCCGAGGGTTAAAGGAGGTAAAGGCGCACGAGCTCAACGGGTGGTGCGCGGAGGAGAACAGGTATAAAAGGTGCGCGTCTTACCAGAGAATGCGGCTGGACTGTGTAACATCATCACCTTCGTGGCGCGCTCCTGGTTCGGGTGGCGCGCAGCTCCGGTGCGGAGGATGGAAGAGCGGCTTCCAGCTGAACAGAACCACAATGGAGCCGGCAGGGGCGGGCTGAGAGCTTTTCTATTGGTGCTCATGGGCACCGTGCAAAAACAAAACAAAAAAAAAAAACAAAGAGGGGCGTTATCATCCTGCAAATTATATTTTTTAATGCTTTAAATTAATCATGAACAGTCCATGCCCTTTCAGTAAAATTCATCTTATTAACCTTAAAGCATACAAAAGCAATGGATTCCACCCTACTCAACAAAAAAAAAAAAAGAAGCATAAATGGAAAAGGCTGTGGGTAAAAGTTAAGGTGCCCACCTCTATAAAAGCAATGTCCGCTGCGCTGGTGTAAACAGTAAATGGAGCCAAATAGGCAACTCAACGCATCAACACAACCCGTGCCCTCCACAGTTTCATAAAACACTTTACTGCAGCTCTACAAAGATCATCTCATTCTGAGCTTTTAAACTAATTCAAACACAAGCAGGGCACCGTGTCTGGCCCAGGGACACTTCTGCATGTGACTGCTGGCGGAATCAAACCTCAAACTCCAACAATGTTCAGTCAGATCATCTGCACGGTTTCGTTTTTTTTTTTTGTGTCGAGACGTTTCGCCCTCCATCCAGAAAGTTGGAGTAGGTTGTTGGGGGAGAAGCAGTTGTTTGGTGTTTCTTCAGACTGATGAACCCTTCTGGATGGAGGGTGAAATGTCTCAGCACACACAAAAAAAAAGTCCAGATGACCTGACTGAAAATGGTTGGATTTTATACCATTGAGCATGGACTTTGTTGTTTTGAACCAGTTTGACATGACTGTCGATGAGGGTGAGGGTGGACACCAGAGGCCATCTTAGCACCAACATGTTTTTCCCCACTTTGGATAAGTTGTTGGGGGAGAAGCAGTTTTGTTTGGCGTTTCCTCAGACTGATGAAGCCTTCTGGATGGAGGGCGAAATGTCTCAGCACAAAAAACAAACAAACAAAAAAGTCCAGATGATCTGACTGAACATTGCTGGATCTTATACCTGGATTATTGAGAATGGACTTTGGTGCAAACCTCAGACTCTCTCATCGGAGGTTGACTGACCCACCCCCTGAGCCCCATCAGAAGCTTATTCAATTTTATTTAGTGGCGTCCACTGAGGAAGGGAGCATTCCAAAGCCAGTTTTAATAGACAGACCTGTAAGACAGACACTAAATCATTTACATAAATTATACAACAATCATAAAACATCATCTTGATGTTTAAAAGGGGGCAGAGTTTAACAAAACAAGAGTTTCCGTTTTCTGTTTAAAATGTCAGATCTTGCTGAGGGGTGTTTGAACAGAAGATGGACTTTTTTCCAAGTTCTGTTCGAAGTGAGGGGACACACTGAAGGCAATAAAACCCAGAGAGCGAAGGTTCTCTATGTGACATCGTAGAATATAGATAAGGAGGCAGCAGGCTGAGGATGGAGAAATGGAAATGCAGAAGTCGATAACAATGACCAGTTTACCACTGCATAGAGCACAGTGTGTGTGTGTGTGTGTGTGTGTGTGTGTGTGTGTGTGTGTGTGTGGGGGGGGGGGTGTTACATTTTATGAATCACAAAGGTGCATGAAAAGCAACACTCAGCTTGTGCAAAGAGCTGGCTGAGGCATTCATTTAAATAACATCCAACATTGTGATTTTTTTTTAATTGCATTTTATGTTTTACTAATGGATGTTTCGTTGTAAATATTTTAATTCAATTCAATTCAAAAATACTTTATTAACCCCAAAGGGAAATGAATTGTTGCTGTAGCTCATCACCCTGCTTTCATTAGAGTTGTTCTAGATGCTGATTGCTTTGGGCAGGAAGGATCTCTTGTAGCAGTCCGTCCCACAACAGATCTGAAGAAACTGGCTGCAGATGCCGATCCGTCCACCCAGACCCAGCAGACCTCTCGTCTTCTTGGGCAGCAGGACTGCCTGAACGCTGAATTCATACTCTTAACATTTTTAAGACTGTGTTGCTGTATTTGCAGATTGTCCAGGGCATCCTTGTAAAAGAGATGAATGATCTCAATGGATTTCTTCCTGGTAAAATAAAAATATAAAAAATATCCCCATGGTCCAGCAGTGGAAGGAAGGTTAAGGGCCATGACGGGGAATCATGATGTATTAAAGATTTTTTTTTATTTTATTTTTTATGTGGTCAATATGACACTTGAAGTGGAGCTTTTTAGAGGTATTGTATTTATACGTTTCTACAAACTCTATTGCTGTGCCATTTAAAGACTTAGCTTGTGGAACTGTTTTTTATTTGCACACATGAAGAACGAGTTTGAGTTGAATCTGATTGTTGGAATCAAATACAGACACCCGAGGTCCAATATTACAGGCTTGGCATGACTCTAAACAACAGTTTCATCAGCATATACCAGAAAAATGTTGATTATAATTTACTGCACTATGCAAAAAGTGAACAAATAGCAAATCAGCACAGTCCCCTCAAGCACGGTGGCGGGTGGCTGATGATTTGGGCTTGTTTGCAGTCATCGAGTCAACTGTTTACTCTTCTGTAAATCAAAGTATCCTGGAGTCAAATGTGAGGCCATCTGTTTGGCAGCTGAAGCTTGGACCAAACGGGGTCTTCCAACAGGACGATGATCTCGAACATGGCGGTAAACCTACAACGTAGCTGCTGAAAAATAAAAAGATCAAGGTGCTGCAACGGTCCCGTCAAAGTCCAGACCATCCTGGTTGGAATGCTGTGGCGAGACCTTAACAGAGCCGTACCATGATGGGAGACAAATAAAATCATAAAGAATGAGAGTTTTCACAGCTAACAGTGGTTTTATGAACTGTTAAATGGGGTTCTCTTAGCTTTTCCACACAGCTTCACTTTTGTTTAATAAATAAGAACATGGTGGAAGTTGTGTTTTTGTGCAGCTGGCGTTAGATTTGAAGAGGGTGTGCAATCATTGTCCCATGACTGCATGAGTACAAAAGCTCTATTATAAGTTTTTCTGGCTTCTGCATGGTACCATGGGAATTTCTGATTAAAAATGGCAAGATAAAGGTGTTATTTGCATATGCATACTTTAAAAATATATATTTAAAAACACATTGCATGTATAAATTACCATATATTGAAGCTAGAATTATACGCTGTGAAGCTGAGATCCTAAAAGCATCTTTAACTAGAACACATTCATCATCTTATCCAAAATGAGCCTGCCTCTTCCTTACATTCCCCTCCTGGGGTACATTGCTGTAACTGCTTATGTGCCGCGTCCCTGTGTTTAGGTAAATGAAATATGACAGAGTCCAGATGTGCTTCAGTTATGTGGATATAAAAAAACAGAGGCGGCGGCGGCGAAACGCGAGGCAGGAAAAACATGCACAGCAAAGCTTATGCTCCAGAGAGCTCACTGCGAATTTATGACCCAGAAATGGGTTTTGTTTCTGGCATAAATTAGTGAAAGGAGCGGAGGAAACTACAGCCTGCCCGCTACAGCCAGAGTCAAAGCATACACTGATAGAAGAAATAATCCAAAGGGTTTTAAAGTGCTGTCTTTAATCCCTGATGTTAACCAATACTAACCAGGCCTGAGGCAGCTTTCAGTAAGCTCGCGCAGTTTGGAAAGACACAGCTTCTGTCAGGGAGTTAGTCTTAAAATGTAGTTACAGTGAACAAATGGACTAAAAATACGAGGGTCTAAAATACCAAGGCAAGAAAGACAGTTGCAGTGATTACAATATGAATTAGGCTTTGCAGAAATAAAATCAAATCTATGATATAAGCTTGAAGTGACAGGCTGGTGGATTAATTGTAAAGTGCTCGTCAGTCTGTCCGATGATTCTGTTATTTCAGTGTTGACAGGCAGCTGCAGATCAGAGCCCAAGAGGTTACATTACTTTGCTTTATTCCACAATAATGTACCATCTAAAAGTAGTTTTTAGTGCAAACACAATTACATAACTATAATATTAAGTGAAGCCACATTTCAAAACAAAGTGCAAAATAAAAGTTTTTTTTAGTTTTATTAAGCGGCTCAAAAAAAAATCCACCAGAGATTTGGAGATGGGAGTTTTAAAAACTGTTATGAACAATTAATATCTTACTGATGTAGAAGGCTTTTTGAACAAGCGTAATTTGGAGGAAAAAAAAAAAAACATTCAATCCAGACCAGATTGACGAGCTACAAGCTAATCTGATGGGTTTAACACCAAAGTGAATTTCTGTTGTATTAAAACAATTACAAAAATAAAATAATAACACATATACACATACATTAATCTATCTATCTATCTATCTATCTATCTATCTATCTATCTATCTATCTATCTATCTATCTATCTATCTATCTATCTATCTATCTATCTATCT
>NC_056506.1:42967543-42976449 GCF_014905685.2 Nematolebias whitei | reverse complement strand
ATCCATGCTGATTGTGTGTCTCATCCATCAATCTGCCAATTGTGTCAATCATTCAACCTTTATTTAGGCAGGTAAATCCCATTGAGACTTGAGGACTTATTTACAAGAGAGACCTGATTTCAACAAAGAATGATGACAACAATGGACAACAGCGACAACAATAGACAGCCACAAAAAGGCATACAGATTTTTTTTTAAAAAACAGATAAGATGGCAAAAAAAGTAACAAAAAACAGCTAGATTACAAAAACAACAGTGTCATGTCCAGTCTTACTTTGAAAAACTGCAAAACAACAAGGCCGTGAAAGTCAAATCGTGAAATAGCGAGGGACTACTGTACTGGGTTTTCTCCCAGTTGGACATGCTAGGAAAACCTCCCCAAGGAGGCGTCCAGGGAGCATTCTTACCAGAAGCCTGACCCACCTCAACTGGCTCCTCTTGATGTGGAGGAGCAGCGGCTCTGCTCTGAGTCTATCCCACATAAATGAACTTCTCACGCTGTCTCTGAGGGCGAGTCCAGCTGCCCTCTGGAGAAAACTCATTTTGACCGCCTGTATTTGAGACCTCGTTATTTTGGCCATTACCTAGAGTTAGTTGGTCACCGTAATAAGAGCAGAAATGTTGACCGACTGGTTTGCCTTGCAGCTCAACTCCCTTTTCACCACAGCAGATGGGCACATACTGCGACAGCTGACTGATCCGTCTGTTGATCTCACATGCGATCCAAACCATGAGATGCTGAACTCCTCCACTTAAAGAAACACCTCACACCCAGCCCGGAGAGGACAGTGCACCCTTTTCTGACAGAGGATCATAGCCTCAGCTTTGGAGGGTCTGATCCTCATCTCAGCTGCTTCATACTCGGCTGTGATCCAGTGAGAGCTGATCACTGATGACACCAACAGGACCACATCATCTGCAAATAGCAGCGGTGGATGAATTATGAGTGAATTATTTCAGTTACACTTTATGGCAAAAAAGGTGACTGGGTGAATCATGAGGTTGATGTTCAGAAACCAAAACATGAATTAAATGAACTCTGATTAAATTATAAACATGATGAGAAAGAAGGGCAGGGCTAATTAGGAGTTGATGAGGATTTAATTCAAACAATAAAGAGAACAACGCTTTTATGATAACGAGTCTATTAACAACCTAAAAATAATTCAAACTTTTTTTAAGGACAAATTTTACCACCACCCCATAGTGATGAGCATTCTGAGTCAATTAAAGAATGTTTTTGGCTGCTTGACCCTCATGTAGCTGACTGAAGAACGTCTGAATCACAGCTGTCAGATCTTCCACAGCTCTAATCTGGGACAAATCAACTTCCACTAAAGGGCCTTTTGTTGACAGTGGCTAATGTGTTTTGGGCTAAAAACTGGGCGACACCTGGGCTACGTATTCAATTCATCACAGCAATAATAATGTAGGGCTGCAGAGAAATATTGAGGTTATTGATTTGGAACAGTTGTAGGAAGCATGTAACCTAGATTACAAACTCCTAGAAGAACTGGAAAAGAAAAATGAGTTTTTCAGACTTTCAAACTTGCCCTAATGACTTTACCCTCACATAGTTAATCATTTATTATCACGACATCCCACAGGTAATTAAACTTATCTCGGGTGCAGTGATGGATTTTAGTGGGGGTGGCTCACTGTAATAATAAAGAAAAAAGTGAAATATGTGGAAAAAGTGGAAATTCTTTGAAGTAAAACATATCGCTCACCACTTTATATGTCAAAGTTTTAAACTGAGTATCTTATGTTTAAAAATGCTGGAGTTAGTGCTGTTTTGGTCAACTAGCAGTAGTGGCCATCTTGAATTGGGACTCCATTGTTAGTGGGTTGTAATCAGTGGCAGCTGGCCAATAGAGGGTGCTAGGGTGCCGCCCCACCACTCACACCACTCACTCACCATATTACCTTGAATACATTAAATAAAAATGAAATTATAAAATAACAATATTTTGAAATATATGCATATACATTTTTAGTTGTGTAAGATAAACATTTTATAGTTAATGATGAGTAAAGTTGTTTCTTTCAAAAACATTGTCTCTGACTGATGACTTATTTCCAATGGGGGCGCAAGAATCATTGCCCATAGACTCTTGTTAAAAGTTGTACATGCACAGGTAGGTCCTCTTCATTACAAGATATAAGACTATTCTGGGCGCTATTCTCCTGCGCCCAGAATACCGGCGCACGGTACTAATTGTGCTTCCGGTCCCGGAATGGATTTTTAAATTTTCTTTTGTCCCAGAACAGATTGTGCAGTGAAACTCACAACCAGACTATGTTGCAGGTAGGCTTTAAGCCATTGAAAGCACTTTATCTAATGCTTATGTTGCCATTTCTGACTGATATGCCTCTCAACTTTTAGATGTCTCTGTGAAAAAAAACCTTCAGCTGACTGTGTATTCTAAAAATGGGAAGTGATGAGTTTGTTTATTTGTTTGCTTCTGGAGCTAGCATGCTAGAGCTAGCCTCCAGTTTAGTGTATTGGGCTCTGTGCTAAATCAGTGCTATTATATTGCTACATTTATTTGAATGTGCTTATAGAAAAATAATTATCAAACATTAATACTTTTTTATACTAAACGTGGCAGCACGGTGGCGCAACTGGTAGAGCTGCTGCCTCTCAGCGAGCAGGTCCCTGGTTCAAACCCCAGTCCGGTGGCCTTTCTGGGTGGAGTTTGCATGTTTTCTCCGTGCATGCGTGGGTTTTTCTCCGGGTACTCCGGTTTCCTCCCACAGACCAAAAACATGCATGTTAGGCTGATTGGTAACTCTAAATTGCCCCTAGGTGTGAGTGAGAGAGTGGATGGTTGTTTGTCTCGTTTGTCTCTATGTGTCCCTGTGATGGACTGGAGACCCGTCCAGGGTGTACCCCGCCCCTCGCACAGTGATTGCTGGACATGGGCACCAGCGACCCCCGTGACCCAAAATGGAATAAACGGGTAAAGAAAATGGATGGATGGATGGATATACTAAACGTCATTGATGGTATTGTTTTACTATTTCTGAACACCTGCACCAGCCGCCACTGGTTGTAATACCTGATGATTTCACTAAATTCTGTTCAGTGCTTCATGAAATATTTTCTCTACAAACAGACAAAAACAGACTCGAGCAAAACCATCAGTGCTGCTTTGATAAAAAGAGGCTCAGCTTTGATTATTCTGAAACTGTCCATCCTTCTTTGGAGGAGGGACGTTCCCATCCAGGCTGCAGCAGTAATTCGATGATTCAATTTATTCCGCAGCGATCGTATCGCGTCTGTCATGGTTATTTAAGACTTGTCTCCCGTTCGCGTTGCTGTGATTAAAGTCTCTCCTATGCAGAGTTCCTTCAGGCCTCATTGCACTTGCTCCCATACTCTTTTTCTGATGCTTATCAAAATAAAACAGCTCATCGCTCACACAGCCATAATCTCAGGGGACCGTACATCGAGCGAGGCTCAGTCAAAAATAGTTCCTGTGATTCTTCAGCTGAATTCCAGCTTCCTTACGAGATCTGCACAGCGGGAGTGCAGAGGAAGGCGTCCTCTTCGCCCTCCAACTCCCATCCTGACACTTCCTGTGTGTAACGATGCTGGTTAGAAACCACGAGGTCCATCTGAAGCAGATCTTAGGGACCCATGTAAGCTAATTGGGAACTTGAGACAAAGGCTCAGTGAGGGATCAACTTCCTCCCGGAGAAGTTGTCATCATTACTGCCCAAGTTGTTACAAGAGTCAGAGGGCTTCACAGACGGGAAGTTAAAAGCTCTGCTCTCTCTCTGAGACGTCAGAGATGAAGACTCATCGCTGGGAGAGATGAAGGCTCATCAATTAGGCTGAAAGTGGTGTGAAGATCCGTCTTATGTCTGCTTAGATGCACAATCAGAGCCTAATGAATGAGGCTGACATCATTTGCTGTTTCTAAGAAAGTTTCTATGACGAAAAAGCCAAAAAGACAATAACAGCGTATTCATCATTTCCCCCTGAAAGCGAAACCCAATTTCTGCAGATTTTTTTAAAATGTTTTATAAGAACAGTGAAGGGTTCAAACCTTCAACAGATGTTTTAGAGGCCTGAAGCTCCAGGGAGGAGAGGAGTATCTGGCTAACAGTGTCAAGATGTTCATCTTGACAATAACAGATGTGAAGGAGGAGGGAACACGTTTATCAATATCTGTCACACAGACAACCCGCAGTTTTCTTACACAGCCTGAGTATTTATTTTCTGTCAGCTTGTAAATGGTTAATGAGCGGATTACTACCCAGTGAGACATCTGCTTGCGTTGCGTTTTAAAACTGGACTCAGATTTGGTCCGTTTATGCTATATGCTTTTTTTTGTTTGTTTACGAGAATACAACATCCATAGGATTTTAACCTTTAGATTTTATGCAGATCTGTGTGTGCTAGGAGAACACTTATAAATATGTACAAAATAAAAAACTTAACATTCTTTGAAGAAATGCATATCGCTCGCCACATTTCATGTCAGAGTCTTAGACTAAGATCATCTTTTGTTGTTGAGTTGTAACCGTTGTGGTCAAACCTTGAAAATTAAATTTTGAGTAATCTCACACAATACTACAAGATCTTACTCAGTATGCGTTATAAAAGACTCTCAGCTACTACCAAATACAATCTTTGCTCAATATCTGTAAAATGGACAGTTTTAACCGCTTTAATGCTGATCAGCTGTGGTGACCATCTTGAATTGGATTGATACTAAAAGGTATCAGTTTTTGAAGTTTGTAGGCATTTTGTTTTTGTAAGCGTTTGTAGGCATAAATTTGAAGATTACCAGTACTTTCTGAAAATTTCATTAAAATCTGTACTGGTGTTCATGAATTATTTTGCTAACAGACAAACTGGGTTGAATCTAACGGTTAATTGCAAAAGTTTAATCAAGATTTCGTGCAGTAAGTAGTAGCCTACTTCAAGTATGTGATGGGATTCACTCAGCTTCTACTGCAACACATTTATTTAGCAAAACATCTGTAAAACTCACAGAAATATCTCCACCTCCCACTTGACAAGACGCGTGGCACAGCCTCGACGACGGACGTCATCACGTACAGCATATCTGAAAAACTTCACACACCTGACTCTCTCACAGATTATTCTTGTTTAATTATAAGAGCTACACCAGCACAAACACGAGTCTCACAGATGCACTCAAACAGGCTGTGCGCTCCAGCGGCGGCGCACACTCTTTCTAGGGAATCAGAAGTTTTTATTAACACATGCAAGTTGGACATGGACGATGACGGCGCTTCAAACACAATATCTTTTAATACAAAGTTAGATTTTAGATAGAAAAGTCCCGGGGAGGTTGGGACGCAGTGGTCTGTCAGCCAAAGAATCAGCAGTGGCTGTGCGCACGCGTGGTTTGTTTTGCAGTGTGTGTATTTGCTCCGAGCGTTTTGGGACAGAGAGGAGCTCACAGCTGAGCTGCTGCTCACTCAGTTGGGAGCACTGCTTGCACACGGGCTCATCATACATTAGATGATGTGTCAGTTTTAGCTATGTGGAAGAATACCTGGGCGTATAAAAAAAAGTTGAAGTCTTTTTTAATTTATTTGAAAAGCATACGCCTGTCCTTGACACACCCCGTCCCAGTGTACAGCTTGTAAAAATGTTGAAAAACTGTAAATCACCCGTAAGACATTAAACATTTCATAAAGTATTTGGCTAACAGACAGACTTACAAACACATAAGCTAACAATTAAAACCTTTTACCAATCATATTCTAAAACTGTTTTGAAAAGTGTCAGAATTGGACCATTCACATTGTTAAAGACTATTTTTTTTAAGGTTGAAAGTTTTACTTCAGAACAACAAACGCTAAAAAAAATTATCTCCACCAAACAAATCTTATTCCCATCTTTATATCAAATCAAGAGGAGTTGGATCAAATATTTTTTATCTAATTCATCTATTATCTGCAAACAAAATTACAAAATTGCATGCAAATCACTTTTTCATAGAAAAGACATTATTATAACCTATCTATTCTGATCTTTTTGTCATTTTCTTTACACACTCACCTATAGTGACAGCTTTTCATCGAATCAATGTGCTATACAGCTGCCACTCACATTTCAGCCCAACAAAACAACATTTATATTTGTTAGGAACTATTTTGAGCTGCAAACAATTAAAACATTTACAGGAACACAATGATGTACATGGACTGAAAATAAACGTATGCATTTGTTACTGTTGAGCTCAACATATCAAACAAATAAAGCACATTTTATCACACATGACTTCACCGTTTAGTTTATTTTTTAGCACTAAGAGAATTATGGAACAACAGGTGTATTTTTAAACTGAATTAATTCAGTTGCCAAAACCACAAGTGCAAATAACAAAAGACCCTGTTGCAGCAGAAACAAGGTCAGAATGAATAATCTGTTTTGAAAGTTAAAATTTGTCTTCACTGAACTACAACAAAGTTAATTATTTGAACTGGAAACATTAATCTTTTGAGCCTCTGCTTCTGTTTGGAGCTGAACAGTTTTACTACCTGTCACAATGGTGACTCAAAAGGTGCTGTCCTCATAAATCAAAGCTGAACGCCCCACAACGGCTGTCGTCTGCTCCGCTGTCTGCTCAGGTTCTGCTGGGAGAAAAGGACTTTTTTTTTTTTTGGGCGAAGGAGCGTTTGGGTCCAGCTGCAGTTGCTGCTATTGGCTAATGAGATGCGTGACTGAGCTGCGACTGATACAGGTCATAGAGAAAAATGGACAAATTCTGGTCCGTCTGTTGCTATGTTGGGCAGCCATGCATCTCTGACATCTTGGAAACGGGATGAGACACCTAGTTCGTGCAGACGGAGGGAGGGGTGGTTGAGTTAGGGAGGAAAAAAGATGAGGAGGATGGAAGAAGGGAGCAGCAGGTGAACACTTGCTTCCAGCAGGTAGCCAGTCCCTACCAGTAACCTTGTTCCATTCCCACTGTGTAAATGGTTGATAAATTGCTGAACACAAATAGCGTTGGCTCACACATCATTGAGAAAGAAGGGGTGTACCATGTACAAATTCTAAATAAAAAAAAGTGGAATTATTTTAAGTCAGAACTCGGGCCTTCTTGTAAAAACTATTCTCATAAACATGGCACCATTCCTAGAAATATTCTCATTCACAGGAAAACACAGAAAGAGCTTTCACTTGAAATATTGTACTATGTCAGGCTTGTATGCCAATTAGGAGTTGTAACTCTGCCATGAAAACACGCCACAAACAGGAAACAGGGCATCGTAGTAGTGCGCCACTGTGCTACTATGGTATGCTGTATACAATACACAATGAATATGGTACAGTCTGAGGTTTAAACTAGAAACGCAAAAGAAAACTAATTTTAAAATCTTTTCCATAGTTTTGAAATGTACATTGTTTATCTGCATTGCTTGTCTTTTGTATTGATATTTCTAAAAAGGTGAAAAAAAACTATTATTTGTTGCAATATTAAGGGGTTTAGTGCTACTATTCATAAGACAATGTTATTGTTCAACAGCCTTTTAATACAACATACAAGAAGAAGGTTTTGCTGTAGTTAAACCACAGTCTGCAGCACAAACACAAGCATGTAATCTGTCATTACGTCTGTCACGCTTGGGGTCATAGCCTAGATTAGAGGTGGTCTATGACATCGTAGTTTTCAAAAGGTTGTATTTAGGCTGTCCATGAAAAAATGCAACTGTGGCATTTACATTTTTTTATTCTGGAATCCAGTTTAGAAAAGTAATGTTTAGGAACTCCAAATACACGTTTCCATTTAAAGACAATGCTGAAACAATAAAAAACTTTTACATATTCATAAAAAGTGTTCCTGGGTGAACAAGGCCTTAAATGTATCAACGTTTACCAGTATAACATTTTGTTCATCTTTATGGGAAGTTACATCAGATGATTAAAAATAGCATCTAAATTTGCAAAACGTGAAAACTCTTTGACTGCCACCCCTGAGCTGCAGGACTGACTCCAGCAGGATGAGCAGCAGCAAGATAAAGCAGTTTCTTCCATGGTTTACTCCATGGTCACATTTTGCTGCATCGTGAGGCAGTTGTGCAATCAGAACTAAATCTGGGGGGGGGGCTCATAAGATGCAAGCTTCATGAGATCAGTAAAAAAGCATTCTTTGATCTCCCATCCTAGATAATATAGGTCATCTCTTCTGGGGGAAACAACAAAGGCCAAATGAGGCAGAAAATATCCCTCAGCCCACCTCTTTGGAGCGAGAAAGCAAATAGCACCCCCCCACCAATGCAGACGACAGCGAGATCCGTAGTCTTGCCGACTTATTTTTTCCAGCCCTGATCTTTGGCTTCAACGTAATGAACTGGCAGCTTGTTTCAGATGAGAGGAAGAAGGAATTTCTGAAATGTGAAATATTGCTGCTGTCATTTCCTATCCTGCTGCCTGCATGTGGAGCCTGTTCACACTGGGTATCCATGGCAACTGTTTTATAATGCCTCACGAAACACCTTCGAAGAGGTTCCTTTTTATCTGGGCCAGAGGGTTCGGACAGAAGCAGCGGAGAATCAAATGAGAGGACAAATGTCACAGCTGACGGGGCCTACATTGAAAACATATATACATTTTCCAGTTGACATCTATTTCAAAAGGGTTGACTTGCAAACGGGATAAGAAAATGGGAAATAATGAAAAGCTCACCCGCAGAGACAAAAGGAGAAAACTGCTTTTGTTTGCTGATGCTTTTAAATTCTGCTGCTGCAGTTTGTAATTTATAACAACAGAGAAAGGCAACCGTGAGTTCATGTGCTTCAGCGAGACACGCTGGCTCTGGTGTAGACTATACAGGAACATGGTCCCAGGGTCCTGCAGGACATGTCCAGTCATGTGGAATGCAGCAGGAGGGAGTTTGATGGGGGGGGGGGGGGGG
>NC_056506.1:42942913-42967443 GCF_014905685.2 Nematolebias whitei | reverse complement strand
GAGTGTACAGTCAGCTGGGTCTTTTGCAGCGATGAGCCAGAATCCACGCCAGGAACTGACAGGACCAATCAGGGACGAGCCTGGGCCTCATCCATGCATGCTAATCAGCTCATCAGAGGAGGCTGAAGGGGGGGGGGGGGGCTTATTGCTATGGATACAGCAGCTGAAGTCACATGATATCACCTGAGCCGGTAAACCAAGTGGAATGAACGTTACGCCTCAGCTCCACGAGAATCTGTGACCTTCAGTGACATAATCGCTGATAAGATCAGCTAAAAGCTGCCTGCAGAGAGAGAAGGTATTCTCGCTCTGGTATGTGGACTGTTTGTCTTCTTTATGTCGCCTCACTTGCCTTTATGTTTTATTGTGCAACACACATGGTGCCACAACACTTGATGGGTTGAGTGGGAGATGGAAGACTAAACAACTCCTTCAATGCGTGTGTGTTTTTGTAGATAAGCGTTTTAATCATCTTTGAAAGACCTCAGTGAGTCATTACAGTGAGTGACACAAACATCAGCAACTGATGGATTTGACGACTGGCACAAAAAATAAAAATAAAAAAAATCATGGCATTATTTTCATTTTGTAAAGTCGAACATGCAGTGATTTTGACAATATTCATCATTAAGTTCAAAAGCTGATAAACACTATCAAGTGCTTTTTTAGTGCAGAGGACATTATTTAGCAGAATAATAATCTCTAACACATTCCTGGTAGTGTAGCAACTGTCTAAAGATGTATTTCCTATCAAAAGTCTTTTATCTTGTCGACCTAACCCAGCCACTTTTGACTGCTTTTATCCTGAGCATCTTTGAGGTCACTCATCCTTTCATATGCAAATGTTGTAATCAACATTTACCATTGAACTGAGCTTCTGCAGGGCTTGGACTCATTAGATGTTTTCGGGTAAATTAACCTTTACTGCTGGAAGGGCAGCTGAATATCCCAACCATGTGAGCACATTTACGAGGTAGTAAACGTCCTTTTTCCATAGATTGAAATGAGCAGCAGCACCAGGTGAATTTGGACGAGCTATCCGACCACAACTGCAGTGATCCGTTTCAACTGGCGTATTAATAAAATGAATGGATCATAAAGATGTTGAGCCCCCAACACAACACATTGTGAGCAATATGGAATCGATGTTGTTTTTGCTCACGTTTGTGAGATTGAGAAAGGCTAAACTCGTGCTGTTATTATGTATTACCTGCTGTCAAAGGCAAAATGTGGGTGATAATGTTTTTGTCCATGTGTTTGTCTGGTACCAAAATGTCATGAGTAAACATTGAATGTACATCTACAATTGATTATCTTTTGGAATCAACCTCATCTACTTTGACATCTTGTGATGTAAAATTTTGTCTATAACTCTTGCAGGTAATAAGCATTCCATAGGCTTTTAATTTTAACATCAAAAGGGGATTTTAATTAAAAGAAGGCTTTTCATTTGGGTGGTGTTACAGTCTGCGTCACAGGAAAACAAAGAACATTACAGACATTCTCATGAGTTATTCTAACTCACATCCCCTCAAAGTTGAAATGTTGTTTGTTACCTGGTTTCCACAGCAGGCAGATATACAAAGTTAGTTCTTGTATTTTGGGCTTGTTGTGGATGAACCAGTTTATGGCGGTCTGATGGCAACATTAATCCAATACTTACTCTCCTTCCAGCTCTGTTATTGGTCTGCAGTGCACTGGCTCCTGGGGGAAATATGTGTCCCTTCAGCTACTAAACAGACGACCCCGTTCATCTGCTGAGTGCTGTCTCCTCCAACTGCTGCTTTCTGTTTGGCCAGAAGCATAAACAGCATTTCGAAGACATTTGTTTTGTTTTAACTACACCACACCACACCCCGCACACATACTTGCAGTTATTTGAAGTAGAGCCTGACTGAATATCGGTAGTGGCCGATATTTTAGGCCGATATAGGCCTTTGGGGACTTATTAGTATCTGTGATAATTGTCCCATTATTTGCCAATATAAGCACTTCTTATTTTCATCCCATAAATGCTGGGAACAAGCCATAATTGTACAATGTATCCAGCAGAGGGCGCCTGAAGGCTACTTTCAAGTCATGGCTGGTCACTTAGGTTTCACTTTCAGCACAGCTGAAGCAGGGAGCAACTGTGTACTATATTTTGCTGAACAGAGCACGGTAAACTTATTTTAAATGATCTGTAAATAAAAAATAAAAAAAATAAAAAATCAACAATAATAAATTATCTTCAGTCCTCCAACCCGCTTGTGCCGCTACGTGCATCTCAAGTTAGCAAGCTAATGTTTAGATAACCTAGCATAGGCTATCGCCTTGTAAAACTTTATCCAGAACAATAAATCCAACATAGAGGTAAAACAAATCAGCGTTTGTAACGTTATCTCTGCCATCCTCAATGAAATGCATTGTTTGTCTGAAATCATTACTTCTCTGCAAAAAAACAAAACAAAACAACTCTGCTGCAGTCAATACAAATTAGGCCTTCACCAAACGTGACTGACTGTTTAAACAATGAACAGGGAAGGGTGTTTCTTTATTTAATTTATATTTATATAACACACTTGATAACTTTATGGTGAATAGTGGAGGATAGAAAATATGAATGCACATTAGGAAGACCAGTGCACCTCTTGTAAACCTAAAGTGGGACTGGGTATAGCATGGTTCTGATTTGCTTAGCTTCAGGGTTGCTAACAACCTCGCTAAATAAACAAGCCATGATCCATTCATTGTTTTCTTGGATTCTTGGGGGTGGACAAAGCTCAAAAATGTTCAGCCGTTATAGCCGTTATTGGCAGTTGCATCCTCAGCCCAATATCAGTATTGGGGATAGCCAAAATTTCCATATTGGCCGGGCTCTAATTTGAAGCTTTGTTAAAACCCAGATATCACATTTTGATACACAATAGCACCTAGAAAAATATCTTACTGGGAACAACATTTTTTCAGCCTGAAGTGATCACAAAGACTGCTGATGTGGACAGAAGAAGTCACAGCGGCATAACAGTTATAGATTGGCCTTTCCAAAGGCTAGACTTCAATATTTTTTTGAAGCATTGTGGGATCCTGAAAAAAGAAAAGAAAACAAAAACATAGCCAACATAAAGAAGTAGAGAAGCCCGGAGAACTATTCCTGAACAATACTTCAGGAAAAAGCTGGTCCTATTAAATATTGATTACCAAGCTCGAACTGTACAGACTTTGTTTTTGCCTTGCACAGTGTACTTGTGCATATGGTTTGTTTGTCAAGTCCATGCGACTATTTTATTTTTGTTTGTTTATCTGGAACCATCAATAAATAATTGGTGGCTCAAGACAGATGCACAGCACCGCAAAACCTTCTGTGTTATTTAACTTCCGAAAGAGATGCATGAAAAGAAATAAAAAGTGACACTCTGTCACTGCACTGATAACTGGAGTAAACAAGACCTTCTGCCAAAAAGGCTCCTGATGATGAGTGAAGGCAGCATGTTCACAAACTGTACAGGCACAAGGTTATGTCCTGCTTGGGAGAGCGTGGAACAAGAAAACAGAGGAGAAACATTGTTATGAATCAGACTGCCCTGTAACACGAGCAACTCACTTCTCCCCGTCAGTCACAGGGTTGCAGGATTTATTAGAACTATATTAACACTGAACTTCAGGTCAACCGAAACGGTCAAAACGGCTACAATTCCATCGTTCCTCATCATGGAAAGATTTTAGTTTAAATCTCAAGCATGAAAGACAGCAGGCAACATGCCTTTCTTCCAGGAATGTTAATTGTTTTCTTTATTATGTCTTCAAATTATTGATTATTATGTATTTGTTTAGTTTAGGATGCAAATAAAACTCAATGCAATGATTTTAGATTGAGATCATTGTTTCTAAAAGACAATTCAAGTACTGTTGTTTCTTTAGTCACTTTAAACTACAAGATTTCAAGGCCAAAATCACTCATGACTCATATCAATGTTATATCTACGGAAAATTATAACTTTTCACCTTTGCTACCTTTATATTGTTTGTTTTAGGAAATTTCACAAAAGCTATAATAATGGATCACAAAGTGAGCGATGTACCTCATCCTGTCCACACGCATACTACACTTACTTTATCTTCTAATTTGAGATATTTTTGTTTTTATGTGCAGTTTTTCCAAAAGGGTCCACATAAGTGCAGATGCGTTACTGTTCCTGTGGTTAGTGCTGAGGGGGACTTCATATATATTAATCCAAATCGGCTGGAACCGCTTCAGATGTGCTAATAGACTTGTTGCACGGAGACATTAGTTAGCTTCACTTGACTGCGCTGCTCACTCCCTGTTGGGTTTTTTCTTTCTCTGTCACAAATTTATGCAGCAAGTCCATTTCCAATTACACCTAATATCAGGGATGCAATGCGCTGAGGTGTGGATAAAATTTAGTCACTATGATGTTCCTGGGTCAGTTAATGAGAACATACGGTTGAACAGCATCACGGTTTATCAAAGATGGGTACGCAGTTGACAAAGAAATGTGCGGCGAAGAAAATCTTTCCTTGGTGTAATCATTTTACACTCAACAGTTTGTGACGTTGACACCAGACTGGACAACTTTGACAGCCCATAATAATAACAGCACATTACAAACTTGACATCAACATTTTGTGACTTGTGCTGCAGTGAAATGCTGTCCACTCACTTGTTTATTCCTGCTGCCTGATCACTGATTACTTCAGCCACAGCGTTTCTTCCAGTGAAGACTGATCGGCCTGAAGGGCTTTCAGTGCTGAAAGTAAATGAGGCGCAGAGATGTGCGACTCAAAATGTTCCACACAGTTACATCTGAAAAGAAACGTTTTGGGACGATGTGGCTTTGGGAACAACTTCCTCTAAATACTAATATTAGATTACCAAAACAAATTGCACACTTGATGTTGCAATGTGTCAGTTCTTTCAGAAGATGGTGGATGTGCACATGAGGATCAGGAAGAGAGTACGAAATGATACATAGAGCTCTCCCCACAGTCTGAAGGTCTGAGTGGGCTAAAACTGAGGCTTGTTGACTATTTTCTTCTCCAGGATGAACGTTGTTGGGTATTATTTTTGTCAGATGTTGACTGGAGGCAAATCTTTGACTCTTTACATGACAAGGAGGTTATTTGCCTAGAAAAAGATTGACGCACAAACAAAAACAGGTGCCTGTGTTTGGATCAAACAAACAGGACACATTTCTTTAATTACAATTAATAATTTAAGGTTGAACGCAATGTTCTCCCATGCATATGTGGGTTTTTTCCAGGTACTCCGGTTTCTCCCACAAACTAAAAACATGCATGTTAGGCTAATTGGTAACTAAATTGTCCCTAGGTGTGAGTGAGAGTGCAAATGGTTGTTTGTCTCGTTTTTCTCTATGTGTCCCTGTGGTGGACTGGAGACCTGCCCAGGGTGTCCCCTGTCTCTTGTACAGTGATAGCCGGATTTGGGAACCAGTGACCCCCATGACCCAGAAAGGAAGAAGTAGGTAAAGATAACGGATAGATGGACGCACTGTCTAGTATCCTTCTGACAGAAAGTTTCTGATGGTGATGACTTTTAAAGGGAATTTCTATAAGTAGGCATCTCTGTTTGTCTACCCATCTAAAAACAACAACAACAAAAAAACAGGGCGTCAAAGGAGTCAGAAAGAAGTCAGAAGATGAAAATGGATAAAAACATTTGCAGCAGTTTCTAGTGTCAGAAAAGGTTGTACCAAGAACCCATAGTGCAGAGCAACAAGGACGCACAGTGACTTCTAGCTCTGTTAGAGCAGCGGTGTGAATAAAATGTTCACATCAGTTATCTTGACTGGCCTAGTGTTAGGGCTGGACAATAATTTAATATCGATATATATCACAATATAATTTTATTCAATGACGGCGATATGATTTTTAAGCACATTTTCGACATTTCCATACACATTACGATATGATTACAGCGTTTCACTGACACATTTCTTTTTCTGTTTAGGTCCTTCTTGAGCATGGTTTGGTTGTCAGCAGCAAAACTGGTTGATCCACTCTGAGAAGGTGCTATTTAAGAGACTGAGCTGAAAACAGCACCTCAGACTGAAGAAGTCTCTCGGACGAGAGACGAAACGTTTCTACATTTTTTGTTGTTTTGCTTTGTTTTGGGTTTTTTTTAATGTCCAGAGGACCAGATGTAACTTTTTTAGATTTTTCTACCTGGATTATTGAGCATGCATCAGGATATTTTTCTGAGGCATTTATATAGTTTATATCGATATCAGAATTATATCCTTATCGAGCAAAATTAAGAAATATATCATGACAAAAGTTTTGGCCATATCATCCAGCCGCACCTAGTGTGAACTTTCAGTGCAATGAAATGAAAAAAATTGCCATTTGAAACATAATATCCTCCATCCTAAGGTGAACAGTTAAATAATGTACCTTGAAGTCTTTTGTCACCTCTATTTAAAACACAGGCATTGAAATACTGTATCTCTCTAAAACGAGGGAGAGAAAGGGGCTGTTCAGAAATGCTGTTTCACATTTTACTTATACAAGAAAATGACACAGTAATCGATCCAGTTTATAGTAGCTGATGGTGGAAGTTAAAACCTATCAGAATAAAATGAGTATAAATGACCTATCTGTTCTTCTGCAGATCATAACCACAAGATTTACCACCTATCAAAAGATGTACATCATATTTTATTTGGATTTGATGTTTTACCTCTCAATTTGCTTTACTGATAAAAAAACAACAAAAAACAACACAATCTAAGCTGAATGACATACTAACTTTGCCTGCTTATCACACCAGAAGTCACTCAGCAATTTCTATCAGTGTTTTATAATAAACATCGAAAAATGTGAATTGGAACGATTACTGAAAAATCAACAAGTCAAATAGATTTACTGGTAATTTTTGTAAATTCTGGGTAATTCTTTTCAACTTTTCCATTTTTGGCCAGCCGAACATAAAATCCTAAAACACGAATCACAAAATAAGATATTTTTAATCAGTCGCCAGCTGCAGAAACAAAACATTAACCCAAAATTGATGATCCCATTTTTTAAAATTACCGTAATTTACGTTGCTCTACAGTAACTTACTCCTAAAAGTCTTCTATGGAACATGTTTAAAATGAAAACCATGATTGCAGCACGTTTAAAGAGGTTTACATCCACTTTATTCATGGGGGCTCTACTGTATAAATGATTATGGGTACAACTTCCTGTCAGACACAGGAAGTAGCAGTAAGCATAGCGGAGCACGGACTGTAGTTTATTTGAAAATAATTTGCATTCAGTTTAGCAGATAAAACGCTGTTTTTGTTTTGTTTACATTTATTTAACAACCATAAAGTTTACTAAAATAGCCGTGCTGCGTTCAGGTACCTGTTGTTCCGTTTGCAGCTGCACAAACAACCAGACCAAACTCAATCAGTGGCTACTAAGGGTATAACGCTACGCTAAAATCACATTTCGGTTCGGTTCAGTTTCAAGGAAGGCTCGGTTCGGTTAATTTTCGGTACAAAAAAGGCCCAAATAAAGACTTACAAAATGTTATTTTGAAAATTTGCCAAGTAAACAATAAGTTTGTATAAAAATAAATAAAAGCAACCCATTTGGATGATATTTTAAATAAACTGCACTCTTTACAATAAATCAACTATACTAACAATAATAAAAATTTTAATAAATACAATAACAGTCAGAATCAGAACAATAAGCAGCAACAGCCCAGCTACGATCTAACTAATCAGGTTCTAAGTTTTTGGCCAAGAAGACCAACTTATCTACAGTTTCTGCCAAAAGCACAGATCTAGTTGCAGTGACAATATGACAAGAGACCCTGTGCACATAGTTTTGTCCCACCTCATGTACCACATGTGATGTGAATGACAATAGACACCTTGACCTTGAATATCTCCAGTGGTGGAGAAAACCCGCTCACTAGCAATAGAGATAGAAGGGCACCCTGAAGCTCTGCACTCGTGAACCTCTTCTTGAACCTGCTCCAGAAGGGACTTGCTCGTTCCCATCTGTCCCTGGAAAAGCTCAGAGTTCAGTCATCACAGACTTCTTGGCTGGAGGTGATCTGCTGGATGATTACCCTGAAGAGGAACTCAGTGACATCCTCAGACTGCAAACAACACAAAGAGGTTAAAAAAAATTGAATTAATAAGATGATAATTTTAAATTAAAAAAGTTAATTAGATCATGATAATGCAATATCAAAAACAATACAATACCTCTTCTTGAATGGTCATCATTTCTGTTATGAGGTGGTTGATTCTCTCGTTCATCATAATCAGGAGAGGACTTTAATCTGATCCAGGGCTTGTTGACGATCAATTTGATCTTTTTCATAAAGTGCTGCTACAACTTTTTGGCTGAAGTGTTGACGTGATGGATGTCGTAGCGGGGCTCAAGAACTTTAAAGCTGGTGCATCAACAACAGAATACGGACGTAGATCCAAACCTTTAAAAACTCCTTCAGCTTGTGTTATTGCTTTGGACCGATCTGAATTAAATGATAAAGGTTGTTTAAATGCTGCTGATATTGGTCTTTGCAACAAGCTGCTCTTCTTGCTTGTAGAAGAGACGTTCGCATTCGGATTATGTCGTTTCAAGCGCATTAACAAGTTAGACGCGTTGCCTGCTGCAGATCCAATCTTCGTGAAACGTCGACACACAGCTTTGGATTTGTTCACTTGTCTTTTAACAAGAAAGCCTTAATGCTACCAAACAGGAGACCGCAACGAGATGCTAGGCTGCTAATGCTACGCGTGCTGCAAGATTATGCAACGATAAATAGCGCCATGCTGAAACACGCTTAGGAACTTTAGTTCCGCGGCACATGATTATATGAGAGATTTCTTGTTAATAAAATTTAATGAGTGAAAAAATAACCGAAATGGTACACATGTGGACCAAACCGAACATGACGTACCGAAACTGTTCAATACACCCACATGTACCTTTGCACCACTAGTGGCTACAACAACAGTGTTTTGAACACAGACCCAAAACAACAAAAAAGAGTGTTTCTGTGCAAAGCGGTATGTTTTCCATCTCCTACCTACAGAAGAGGAATTAAGAAGAATGTGGTTGAAAAATGTGAACTTGAAGAGACCACCCAAAACGATGTATGTGTGCTCAGTTCACTTTGTTGACAAATGGTCGATGGAGGAAAACCTGCATCCTACTTTGTGTCTGGACTACAATAAACCACCGGAGAAGAGATGCCAGATCCTCAGAAGGATTGAAAACAGTGCGACAAGAAGATCAGGTATGATTTCAGGTGTATGGAGGACACAGCCTTTTAGCATTTGTTCGTCTTCAGTTTCACGATTTTCTCTGCAATTAACTGAAGCTCAGTGATGGAGGACTTTAAGGCTTTGGCTGGGCTTTATGTCGGCTTTGTGTTCCACCTCTTTTAACAAAACAAGACCAACCTTATTACTGTGTAGATACTAATACTCCTCAGAACTTTTCAGGTTGTTCATCGCTTCACCGTCAGAAGCAACCGAAGTAGCTAAATATGCTAGTAGATGTAATCTGCAGCCACTTCTTCAGGTCGTCCCATCCCTCGTCCTTAGCAGGCAGCGGTATGATTATACCGTCCTGTTTGAGCTCTGACAGGTGCTCTTCCTACATGTTGAATTAAATCCACAATGTTTGGAGAAACTACATTAGCTCGTACTGTTTGCACATAAACAAATGCCGGTTCTGGTTCGAGCTGGAAGTCGCGTCCATAATTCACGCAAGGCAGCATGGAGGCTAGGAATAAGGTGGATACATACATAGATTTTTGTCTTGATTCCAGCTAGTTCAGCTCATCATGGCTGGACTCTTCTAAATGACTTCACACATGTTAACACAACATGAGTCAGCCGGAGAGTCCACTCCTGGTTCTTCTGCTTGGCCAGCCTCTCCGACATCCAACATCTCTCTCTCTGAACCTCCTAATTAGCACCCGATGAGGACAGCTAAGCTCATCTTGGCTCTGGTTCCCTGCAGAGATACAGCATCCTGACAGTACCCCCCCCCCCCCCCCCCAGGCTCCCTTTGTATGCACACCATGTTGCGAGCAGCTCAGCTCAATACAACGTGTTGGATGATAAAGGAACTGACTCCCTGCCATGCTGAATCTCTCCCGAACGCTATTATGCTGCCATGGCAACAGATGAAGACGTGCAGGCCTCTCAGGGTGGGGGCTCCGTAGGTTCACTCATCTGCTCTGCTAGACTGACTGGCAGGAATGCTCCACGGGGCTGCCATGGCAACAGACTTATCATATGCAGGTGGGGTGGGGGGCAGGTTCAGATTGGATCAAGGTGGTGGGGGGTGTTAGCTGCCACGGCAACATGGGAGCCAAATCGGCCGTTTCCTTCCGAGTTGAAAGAAATCAGATTGACATGGATGAACACTTGACCTTGAGCAGATTCTAGGGATCGGTTTGCATCTCAGGGATTTTTGATGTGATGGAGATTGATGCCTGCATTTGCATGCATGTTGGTTATTTTTACACACAGACACACACACCCAAAGCAATCCAACCCACCTGCTGACCACAGAACTAGGCTACCCACTGGGCTGACACTAAATTTGTAATGTCTGAAATGTAGAATGAACACTAAAATATAAATGTTTGTAACCAGGAATGTTTGTTTCTTTCTCCTTCGCAAATTCATCTTCTGCCCATAAATATTGTAATATCAAGTGACACAGAGGGCCACTGCTGCATTACATCAAACTGTCAGGAGGGGGGAAGGAACAATGTCAGAAAGGCAGTTCCGTTTTGTTTCTTCCATCTGCATAAATACCTATAACTCTGCCATTTTACAGATGTTGAGCTAAAGATTGGTGTGGAAGTGGCTGAGACTCATCCTCAACACATATCGAGCTAACATCTTGCAAGATCTCACGCATGCGACTGGACATGAGTTCCTTTTACAAAGCAACTGCATCCATTCTCATCATGAGCCTATTTTAGTTTAAAACTTTGGCATTAAAGACAGAGAGTGATAAGCATTCCTTCAAAGAATGCCTCAAACAGCTGCTCAGTTATAATCCAAAAGAATAAAAAGCTCCTAAATGTTCAAAGTCCAAGTGAAATTTAGGAATAAACCCAGATTATGTAAGAGTTTCTTTAGATTTCACCCCAAAAACCTCTTTGCTGGGGTTTCTTAAAAAAAAAAAAGGCAGAATAGAAAGTCCAAAGAGAACAAGTGAAATGTTTGTCTTTTCTGCTCAGCCAGAGATTTACAGTGCAGCGGTGGCAGAAACGCAGAGAAGTGTGTGTGGGGGGTGGGATGATGAAGACATGAAAGCAGGGAGAAACAGAGAGAGAGAGAAAGAGAATAATCCGGCCGCTACAGATGGAAACAGGCTGTTGTGCCCCAGTTGCTTCGGCTCTCCTCTGACCTGTTTGTGAATCTGCCATGATGCATGTGTCGGACTGCATTTCACCAGAATATGTTTTTTAAAGGAATCACCATAGATCCTAAAATTTAAAACTAAAACATCCAAAGCTCTGTCTGCTCAAGCAAACAGAAAAAAATAAAAAATAATAAAAACACACTCCTAAATGTAAATCCCATCTTTATATTCTGCATGTGTTACATGGAGAGAGGCCAACTTACCTTTTGTACATCCAATTTCTGATTTAATATTGAACTCCTTTCAGCTTTGTTTATTTTCTAATATGATGTCATGAACTGATTACAGGAACTTAAGCAGAGAATAAAGTCTCCTGCAGGAGCTTCTGGTGATTTCTATAAAAAGGTAGGTAAGAAGTTTGTTTGCTCTCTGCTGCCATCTTCTGCACTGCAAAGGTCATAAAAGCAGTTTAGTTGCCAAATTACTTTTATTTACTGCAAAAATGTAGTTTAAATACAGCAAAAACTACACAGGAATTTTTTGCTCAGTATATTTTCTATTAGTCAAAGTTGCATCTGTATGACTTGTATGACTCTCTATAGTGTTTGTTTTAGTTTAGATTTTTTTTTTGTTCAAGTTCTAGTTTGCACATACAGGAATTAATTTTTTTTCTTTGGAGTTTTTGTGCTATTTACTGTCTAACAAGTTGCTCTCGGTGGAAAGTAAAACATGGTTTTAGTGGTTTGGAAATATCACAGTAGTAGAAGTTACATCAGTGGGAAAAAGGTAACAGTTGACAAGATTTGATTGAACCTTTATTTAACCAGACAAATCCCATTGCATGCATGTTTTTAGACTGTGGAAGGAAACCAGAGTACCTGGAGAATGATGAAGGAATGTACTCCACAAACCTGCAGGCCATGGGAATTAGACATATACATTTATTTTATTGTAGAGAGCTGATGTTTAGTTTGCTCTGCCTTAAAACAACATAAATATTTTCATCCACCACCTTACTAAAATGTCTCAGAAACCACAGGACATACTTTAATGAAACTTACAGAAATAAATCTTTGGATGCATCTCTTAGAAAACACACATGTCTATAACTCAGTAAATTGTACTGAGTTAACTGTCTGTTAGCCAAAACACTGGACAGGTTCAAGGAACGCTAAGCCTTTTGTATGGTAGAACAGAACAAAGAAGAAAAAGTTGAGGTCTTTAATTTACCAGTAGTCCATCACTACTTAACAGTTCATTTTTTGTGGACTTGCTCTATCGCGGTTTTTCAAAGTACGATTGGACATGACACAGTTGGCTGATTGATGGATGAGGCGCACGATCGGCATGGATTTTTATTTAAAATAAATTATTTTAAATTATTTAGCACCTGCTGCACCTGTGTGCAGTCCAAGCTGTAGAAGCTTCCTCCATATCTCCGGTCTGCAGCAGAGAAGTGGGCGTGGCCAATAGCGCTGGCAGGTGGCAGAGTGCAGCCGGAGGCAGGGAGCTGAAATCATGACATGCTGTGCTCTTTTAGAGCGTTGAGAGTTTAGAAACATTGTTTAGAATATTGCAAGAGTGTGGGAAGAGTTTATAATGCCCCAATCCCCAATATATATATATATATATATATATATATATATATATATATATATATATATATATATACAGTATAGGGATGGGGCCAATCTGATCCAGTATCGATATTGGGCTCCGATACCAGCATAATTTACATATCAGATTTTTCCGATCCAACCTGGATAGATTTCCGATCCATGATGCATGTCTGTCTAAGTAAAACGTCTCCACGTGATTCCTGCCAGCTGCTCTGCATGTTGGCTTCAAACTATGGAATGGATTTCCTGAATGGAGGCGTGTCTCATGAACCCAGAGTAATAAGACCCGCCTCACATTCAGGAAATCCAGTTCATAGTTTGCAGCCAGCTACAACGTGCAGTCGCACTGTGGCTAACAGCTAACCAACTTTTCATCTAAACATGTCCGCTGTGTGGAAGTATTTTACACTAGAAACACCACTAAACAAGACAGCAACGTGCAATGTCTGCAGAGCCGTAGCGCCACATTAAACCGCGGTAAAGTTAGTTTTACGATGAACGTTCGAGCTCCGTGGCTTCAGCGGTCTGTTATTTTTGTTCAGTCTGGAAAAGGTAGTCTGATTTCGGTCAGCTGTGCTCAGTATGACCCGCTCAGTCTGTCCGTCTCGGAGGAGGGGTAGACTGAGCGCGGCTGACCGAAATCAGACTGCCTTCTCCGGACTGAACGAGAATAACACACCGCTGAAGCTCTGGAGCTCCAAGTTTACCGAGAAGCTGCTAAACTTCATCGTAGTTAATGACCATGAAAGAAAACAAAGGCTTTCTCAGCTTGATACTTGCAGCCAAGATATAGTTTACTCCAGGAGATATTTATCAGTACAACAGTAGACAATCATAAAAAACACATGAATTGATAAATACAAAATTATAAATATAAAAAACCCAAAACAAAAACAGCTACATTATAAAGCGATGTAAAATACTAAAAACAGGAACATGTCTGTGTTGGTTTATGCCATGAACTTAACAGGTGTTTGAAGCTATTTAATTACTTTAATATCCACTTTAAAGCTAGGAATAAAACAAAACAAACAAACAAACAAACATGTTTTGTGTTAGCAGGATTTAATTCTAACTTTGAAATGTATCCAACATTCATAAAACTTACCTCATGTTGCCTTTTTGGACATGCATTGTACAAATTGAACTTGCCTATAGAGAGGAGATTATTACAGCCTCACATAAAATCAATAATGATGATTATATCGGGACGGTATCGGTATAGGCCGTTATACAGATTTAGGTACCGGGATCGGATTGGAAGTTAAAAAAAATGTGGATTGGTGCATCCCTAATACAGTATATAATTACTAAAATGAAGTACTACTTGTACTACTATTCCTACTTCGCGGTTTTTCACTTATCGCAGGGCTTCAGGGTACGGATTCCCCACGATAAATGAGGGACTACTGTACTGTTAGTGGCCAAAAAAAGAGTCCCCACCTGGATTTAACTAAGCAAATAGGCACGAGCCTCCTATTGGATAATTACTTAATGGGCCATTATCTTTCAGCTGGCAACAAGTTATTTAACCCCAACTGGTTCAATGAGTTGCTTCTCATTTCTTAAACAACCATGTTGAAAGAGACATCACGTTGTCGTGGACAAGATGTCAGTCTGTTTAATAAGTGTCAAATCATTGGCATCAAGCAGAGAAAGCATCTAAGGAGATTGTAGAAATTACTACAACTGAGTTAAGAATTGTCCAACACATTTTTAAAAACTGGAAGGATAGTGGGGACCCATCGTCTTCGAGGAAGAAATGTGCCCGGAAAAAAATCCTGAATGATCGTGATCAGCGATCACTTAAAATGTTTGGTGAAATCAAATGGAAGAAAAACAACAGTAGCACTCAGGGCTTTGATTAATAGTGAAAGTAAGAGCATTTCTACATGCACAATGTGAAGGGAACTCAAGGGATTGGGACTGAACAGCTGTGTAGCCTTAAGAAAACCACTAATCAGTGAGGCTAACTGGAAAAACAGGCTACACTTTGCAAGGGAGCATAAAGATTGGACTCTGGAGCAATGGAAGTAGGCCATGTGGTCTGATGAGTCCAGATTTACCCTGTTCTAGAGTGATGGGTGCATCAGGGTAAGAAGAGAGGCAGGTGAAGTGATGCACCCATCATGCCTAGTGTCTAGTCATCAGTGCAAGATCTTGGTGAAAAATTAATGCAACACTGGATGAAATAGATCTTGTGACATTGCAGAAGTTTATCGAAACAACGCCACAGTGAATGCATGATGTAATCAAAGCTAAAGGCGGTCCAACAAAATATTAGTATGTGACCCTTTTTTTTTTGGTGGCAACTTTTTTTTTGGCCAGGCAGTGTACGTTTGCATGTTTTCTATATAGGGCCAGATGAATTTCTGGTAAATGTTATTTCTTTGCCTTCCAGTTAACTATACTGAAAATCAAAGTGGTCTGGAACAAACCACAGCTCTGTTGTTGGACAAATTACCACACAGAACAAGTTTAAGCATCCATATGTTGTTCCTGTGTGGGTTTAAAGCTCAGGAAACATCTGCTGTGGACTCTTTTAGCTGCAGAAGCAGATCTAAGTGTCTCCTCCGCCATTCCACTGAAAGACACCCACAGTCTCCACGGGCGAGAGTAGGAATAATTCACCAGAAGTGAAACACGAGACCCTCTCTGGTGCCACGACGCCTGTAGCTCTGACCAGCTGGAACAGTTTGTGACGGGAAACGTCGAGACTGAGCTTCCATGAAAATGTGCCAAAGATTCATTTCCAAAAGAGAGTCTTCAAGGCATGGCTTGCTGAGATAAACAAGTGAATGAGAAGCCAAGAAGTTAGAATATGTTTTTAATCTACAGTATATGAGATGGAGGGAAATGATGTTTGTTTTTTAATAAACTGAGCTCCTCATTAACTCTGCCTGTTCACGGCTGTTAGTGGGACTCGTAACAGAAGAATTTCCAAGAGATCCGTATGCTTGCATAATTTATACTGGTTATAAGAGTTTTATTTTAGAGGCGCAGAGCCAGAAAACCAAACGCGTCGTTCACTGACCTCATGCGGTGTTTCAGTTTGGTGCTCACAGCAGATCAGCGTTGTAGCACACCCAGCAGGGATGGGACGTCCAGTTCATATCAGGGAGAGAAAAGACGTCAAACACCACATTTGAGTTTAAATTTGGTGCATTTATGTGTCTTTCATACAAAGGCTTATCTGACAGACTCCCACTGGTTTAGTCCATGTCTGCAAACCAGTCGATGCAGGTGACTCATGATTTCTAAAACCTCTCAGTGCTGGGCTGATAGCAATTATGCAGAAGTGTCAATCAAATATTTCATGCAAATCTTGCTGCTTCAGTTCTGCCTTCATCAGTATGATGGACATACAGCTTTTTGGTAGCAGCAGTTATGACAAAAAGTTTTTACTCTTTGAGGTTTTGAACATCATTTAAATTTCTACACCATTTTATGTATTAATTTGAGGTATCCTTTATACAGTCCACAGTCAAACATGCAGCTGAAATCTTTTACCAATTACTTGTCAATTTTCTCTGCAGTGCTCTTTTAAATTTACAAAATTAACATACAGAGATGGATTCATTGCATATATATATAATATATATATATATATATATATATATATATATAATCAACAATAACAGTTTTAACACGTGCTCTGCTCTAATAGACTCAGTTCAAAGAGTAGTTCAAAGACTAATCAAAACGTGGGGAATCACAAGTGCACCTTCGTTCACTTTGCTCTGTATTTGTTTGAGTTGCCTTAGGAGACATGCTGAGTAGTCCTAGCTCATTGAAGCCCACTAAAATTTTGACAAATCCAAATTGAGGGAACGGAGCTAATTATTGATGTTTAGAGCACACAAGGTTTCTTTCATGTAATAACTTACTCGCTCAGAAACTTTGCGCAGACGCACTTCTCCTGAACTAGCGTTATGCTAACGCATTAGCTTTTACGCACGACAGCGTTCACTTAAGTACAGAACTCAAACGCTGGACAATGTTTCCGCTCGCACTAACATCAGTTTAACAAACAAACAAATAAATAAACAACAAAAAAAACTATATCGAACAAATAAAGTTAACGGTTTTACTAAAAAAGTTACTTTCCCCCCACGAACCAAAAGCCGGGTCACGGCTAGTTCAAAGACTACACAAAACGTGGGAACTTTCACACACATTCACTCAGACCATAAACAGTTCTGATTTGAGAACAGCAGGGCACAAGCACGTGACTGTCTGGGCAGTGGGGCGGCCAGCAGATTTCTAAGCGTGGCCCTACAACTTAAATAAAATAATCAAAAGCAGTCTGTAGTATTTTCTAGTTCATATCTTAGATCTTATTACTGTTTTTCTTTTACAGTTTATACTTTTGTCGATTGAGACCCAGTGTACACAATTTCGTTCCACCACATGTACCACATATGATGCGAATGACAATATAGAGACCTTGCACTTTACCTTGACGTCATTTAATACCAGTTTCCATATGGATCCAGTAGAAGTCTACTAAGCTCTGATTTCACCTCCTTCAAACTGGTCAGACTGTGAAGTAGCCAAGTGTCACATGATGTGTAGAGTTAATAATGGAAGGTGTTAGGAATGAGTTTCACGTTCAGCATGTTATTTTGTACAGATAAGACTGTACCACACAAACAAAGGTCAAACAATCCTCACATCAAACATGTTCTCTCAGGACGAAGTCCTAAAAGTTTAACGCAGTCAAACAAACAAGACCTTAGAGCTGCTTTTTTCCATCCAGATATCTCAATCTTTCTGTTTTCATTTGATGTAGTTCAGAGTGCAAACACCATTGATTCCTGCAGAATACACACCTTGTTTTGATCAGCCAGGACGTGACACAGATGTAGGATTAACTGCTCTACTAAAACTCCATTATGGCTCTCACTTTGCTCCGATCACTTGTATCAAAACTTATGAGTTCATCTCTGTTTTATTGTTTTATACAGTGCAGCATTCTAATTTTACTTACTGTAAATTAAAATAAATTAATGCTATAGGCGTCACTAACCACTGTTAGATTTTCTTGTTTTTTTTATTCGACTTGTGTGAAAGGTTATTTTGTTTTCACATTATTAAGTCACAAATTCAGCTTTATTGAAATGTGTCTTTTATAGTGTACACTCTCTAATTGTTGAGCAGTATTTTTTAAATTTATTAATAATAGATTTGTTCCCACTACTCATATTCCAAATAAATTCAAGTCTAATAAGTCCAGAGGCTGTACCACAAACTTTAGGGATTTTAAGACGCAACTCTCAGTGTAACTTTGAAATGCTTCATTAAGAAAACTAATTACATTTCAAAGTAATTTACCACAGGGCATTGATATAAATCACTCTTCAAAATAACTTTTATTCAACACAGATGAGTTCAGGTCGGCTCTAGTTGATCAGTTGGTTTGTTTAGAAAGTTTTAGGACGACAAAAAAAGTTGTTTCTATGCACAGTTAAGATGAAAAACTTAGTTTTCCAGGCATTTCTTAACGAACTGAAACAGTATTTAAAGAGCGGAAGCTTTAGAACTTAACGTTAGACTTTATCCAGCCTTAAAACATTCTCTCGTGACTGTCAAAAATAATAAAAGACACACAAGCTGTATAAACTTCACACATACAAACCTGGTAATGATTAAAAAAATATATGCACCGTTTTGCATTGTTGACTCGTGTTGACATATATAAAATGACGGGCTGAGTTATAGAAGCAACTCCGTTTTTTTAAAAGCCTTTTTTTTCCCACGACGACTGATTCAAGAATTGTACCACAAACTCTGCAGACAAAAGGCTAACACATGTCCCACATCACCCCCCTAAATCAAGGCAGGCCGCATTAGTTTCACATTTATTTATGATAAAAACCATAAATCTAAAGCTTAAAAATGTAAAACAGGTTTAAACAAACATAAAAATACAAGTCAAGAGCTTTAAATTCTCATTATGTCCCATTTGCTTTAAGACCAGCTGTATTTGGGTCAAAAATCCCCCAAAAATATCACTTTATTTTGTGCCAAGATGCAATACTTTGCCTCTTATTCTCGTTTAACTCGTTAAATCTTTTCTTAAACCTGCTCTTTTAGACATTCTTACAGCCTGTACATAGCATTAGTGTACCAGTGGAGACACAGGCTTGAGTTACTCAAGTTGTGAAATTCCATAAATAAGCTATAAACTTAGATAAAGTCCATTTATCACCAGTGTAGTCAAAACTAAAATCAAAATGGTAAAACTGTGGTTGTAGTTCCTCTTCTCTCCAGCAGATGTCCCCCTAATGTTTCTCTGACATGAGAAGACCCCCCCCAAAGAAGCACACAATACAGCCAACAAACCAAAACCTATATAGAACATATGATTGTCACTTACTGCGAGTCACAAACAAAAAAAGGTACATAAACTGCGAATAAATAATCTACAGAAATATTTACAATATGCACAACAAGAATTCAATGGAAGTGCAAATAAAGCTTTGGATCCCCGTACAGGTAATAAGGTAAGCAGGCGTGGTTTCCAACGTGAAGCATAAAAGTCTTCAGATTTACAGGACATTTAGTGACATTTAATGACTTTTACGTCAGAACGCAAAACAGACACGTTGAGTTATGTACACCGGAGCTCATTCCGTGGAAAACCGGAGAGCGTTTGATGCTCGTCGTCCAGTGAGGATCAAGGCAACAGCCAACGAGACGACAGGCAGCTGAGACGATGAGACGGGAAGAGAGGGGGATCCAGGAGAAGAAGGAACTTGTTGTGCTCCCGTCCACTTCTACAGCCAGGAAAACGGAGCTCTGTACAACTCCTGCTGCCTTTTTCCCCGTCTAGACCGTGAAGAAGGGGGTCAAAGGGGGGAGTGCGTTACCTGTCGGCTCCTGTCGGCTCGGTAACACTCAGTCATTTTAACATAATGCACCCATGTGAGCTGCAGTCCTTTGTACCGTCCCCACGCTCGTCCTTCCTGCAGGAGCTCCGCGTTACCCAGAGTTCAAGTACTCCAGAGCCACTTCGTAGCAGAACTTGTACTGGTCCTGGGAGAGGAGAGCAAAAACAAAAAAAAAATTGAAATCTTAGGTAAAATACAGAAATCACAATGTATGATTCTTTTTAAACAATTTATTTGTGTGGTACTGCTGCAAATAAGTGTTTGAACAAGTGCCAATCAGCAACAGTTCTGGCCCTCAAAGACCTGTTAGTCCACCTCCACTTATTCTTCTAAATTAGAAGCACCTGTTTGAGGTGGTTAGCTGCATAAAGACACCTGTCCACCCCACACAATCAGTAAGACTCCAACTACTAACATGGCTAAGACCAAAGAGCTGTCCAAAGACACCAGAGACAAAATTGTAGACCTCCACAAGGCTGGAAAGAGGTACGGGGCAATTGCCAAGCAGCTTGGTGAAAAAAGATCCAAGCACCAGCTCACAGGTCCCCCAGGGGTCCGCGGACTCCAGTTTGAGAACCCCTGAAATAAACGACTCGGCATTTAATAAAATCCTTGAATCTTAAAGAACTAAACTTTTTGTAGGAAGGATTAATGACAGACCTCACAGTTTTCAAGTTCACGTTAAAGGTGGAGATTTTAGATTTGTCGTTTGATTTAATCTCCAAGTGTCAAAAGTTAAAATCTTACAAAAAGAACGTCTTTATTCATTCCAGTTAAAAGTTTTGTGAGTTATTTTGCACACCAACAGGTCAGTGTAATCAAATTGTTCCCCCAGTTCTCCAAACACGGCATCAGGCAGATGGAAAACACACTTTTCATCCATCAAATGAAAAATACTCAAATGAGACGCAGTTTTTGTGAATCTGCTCCGGAGCCGAGTGGCTTCTTTGCTTTGATCCCTTTCTCTGTCCTTGATCAGAACGCAACTTCATTGTAAGATTTTTATTTTTTTTTTAAATCCTCACAAAGAGACGGAACTGACAACTTGTAGAGCTTTTGAACATGCTGTCAGCTCGACTAATACAAGAGCAACATCTCTCTTCAAAACCAAGGTCACGTTTAAACGTACGAGGAACAAACGCTTCTGCCACACCTTTAAAACACCAAACTTTCAGGTCTCCTTAAAAAAAGCTTTTGAAAAGCAAACTTTTTATTTTATTTTTATTTTTTAGAAAAACCCCATTTTGAAAGAATTTTCTGGGAAAAAATTATAATTTTATTTTCTATTCTCTAACACCTTATTCCCTACCTTGTAAGAAAATGAAAACAAATAATAATAAAATAATTTTAGTGCAGTGTTCTTTGGGCCTTCACTGAAATATTTTGCCCTCGCTCTGTTTTCCACCAGCCACAAAAAAAGGTTAAGATATGGTGTTGACAACAAAAAAATGAATACACTTTTTTTTCTGTTTTGTATTAGACAGTTTAAGATTGTGGTCCTTCTATACTCCTCTTTGTAAATGTAAATAAATAAATAAATAAATAAAATTTAAATTAAAAACCTTTTTTTAATGAGAAAAAAATTAAAAGTAGATTACGCTCTTAAACTCAAGATGGGAAAAACATCTTAAACAGGTCAAAGAAACTGGACATACAGGGTTAATCCTGTGAACGTGTGCTTAGGCGTGTCGCGATAAACAAATCAGTTAATCGCATGATAAATGAAAATGATCAACCTCATTTTCACTTCATCGTTTCTTCGTGTCCCTCTCTTTCTATTGAAGACACTGGATGAAAAAACAGCCCCAATGCTCTTCACTGACCCCTCCCTTTATCTTTTCTCTTAAAAATCCAATTTAACCGTCCAAAACCACGTTTTTGGATCGTTAAAAAAAGCTAAGCTGAGAAGCTAAGCTACGAGCTAAGCTAACAGGCCGACCTCGGGTAAAAACTTCCAACTTGTCAAAGCTCCAAAATTCTCGGTCGAAACCCGTGCCTTCGTCTAAAAAGTTGTTTTTCTCTGTAAAAAGAAGCTGAGAACTTGTTTACTGATATTTTTATTAAAAGCTTTATGTGAAAAATGCTATGCTAAAGAGCTCAAACCACACCGAGCGTCCTCCATTTTTAGAACTGAAGAGAAACAACCCATGTCAAATCAAGGGGCCTCCCTCCCATTTTTCTTAAAGAGACACGCTGCTCGCTCCCTCACTATCCATCCTTCAGTTCAAACTGTCTTATACTGCCATCCGGTGGTCTAAAAAAGGTACTACATTCAAAATAATGTATTTGCCCAGTAATAGTGTCTTGCCCAGGGACACTTTGGCATGTGACTGCTGGTGGATTGGAACCCCCAACTCTTGCATTGGAAGACGACTGCTCTAACCACTCAGCCACAGCCGCCCCAAATGCAAATGAATTTAGCCGACTCTGATGAAGAAAATAAAGCTGAGTCCAATACAGCAATGCCCAGAAGTGAAAAGTTAGTAAGTCATTCAAAAAGTTGCATAGCTGATAAAATATAAAACTAAAATTCCTTGAAAGAATGCACGTCGTCAGTCACTATGCGTGCCATAGTTTTAAACAAAGATCTTGGATCTGTTAGCACTCAGAGTATGTGTTGGGGATGACTCTCAACTACTACAGTGCCCAAATTTAGCTCAACATGTGGTAAACTTTCAGAGTTACAACCATTTTCATGTTAAGTTTGATTAGCTGTGGCTGCTATCTCAAACCAAGATGTCTCCAAAAGTTAATCAGTTGTAGTTTCACATCTAATGATACTTTTCTGAGAGTTTTATTAAAATCTATCCAGCGGTTCATGAGATATTTTGCTAACAGACAGACTTAACTGGAGCTAACATTCAATGAAAGTGTTTTGGACAGGGACCTTTTGCAGTCTGTTAATGCTTGGGTTATGCATTTCAGATGACTCTCTTTTACTACCACTTTAAATTTTAGCTAAACACCTTTAAAGCTGACTGATTTATAACCATTTCTGTGTTTTATATAGCTTATTTGATGCGGTGGCCGAGTTTAATGGAGATGACTTCAAAATTTAATCAGTTGTAGATGCGTATCCATTGATTGATTTTTGAGTGTTTCATTAAAAATTGTCCAGTGGTTCACGAGATATTTCACCAACAGACACCTGAACGCACAGGCATTTACAGAAGCGCTTTAGGTTTTCATCCTCAGGCAATAAAAATGAAACTTGCAAAACATTCTGTCACCCAGTCCTTTTACCACAAACTAAATTTCCTCAAATTTCTATTTGTTGCATTCTTCAGATTATACAGACAAAAGAAAAGCCTCAGTGTTTAATGGCAGAGTGGAGCAGTGGAGCAGCGGTCCTTACCAGCAGGTCCACCATGTTGGGTTTGTTGTTCCTCAGCGTCTTGACTGCATGAAAAACATCCACAGAGTGCTGGTGCTGAAGCATCTCACACACGATGCTGATGGCGCAGAACGTCCCGCTGCGCCCGCCTCCGTTCCTGCAACGACGAGGTCACATAAAATATCCTGATGCATGCTCAATAATCCAGGTAGAAAAAAATCTAATACATAAAAGTTTGTTTTGAACCGCACATGGCAACATTCATTCAACCTTTATTTAAACAGGTACATCCCATTGAGCCTCGAGGACTCATTTACAAGAGAGACCTGATAACATGTGACCCGAGGGCCAAAAGTGGCCACTGGGCAATCTTCATCTGGCCCACAATATACTTAACTGCAAAATAAAACAACAAAATAAGTTGAATAAAAACCTGCATTTTATCAGGGAAACTTACAGAAGTCTAAATTGGACATTTGGATTTATAAAAGTCAAATTATATATTTTTTAATGTGGTGATCCATTGTTTTTGTTTTCCAGAACTAGACTGAACCTTAAACATCAAAGCTCGTGCTCAATAATCCAGGTTAAAAAATCCAACAAAGTTCAGTCAGGTCCTCTGGACGGTTTCTTTTTTTTTTTTTTGAGAAGTTGCATCCTTCATCCAAAGGACTTCATCAGTCTGAAGAGCCACAAACACACTCAGTCCCACAAGCAGCACACTCACATAGTGGACCAACAAGTTTGCTGGTGATAAGATGGTTTCTGGGGCCCACACTCTCCCCTTTCAACTCTTCTGAGGCAGCCATGTACAAAGTGGTTCAAATGTCTTTGGATGAAGGACAAAACGTCTCAAAAAAAAAAAAAAAAAAAAGGAACCATCCAGAAGAACCTGACTGAACTTTGTTGGATTTTTTACCTGGATTATTGAGCATGAACTTTGATGTTTTGAACCACTTTGGCTATGGCTGCCTCAGAGGAGTCGAAGGGGACTCCAGAAACCATCTTATCACCAGCAAACTAGTTGTCCCACCATGTGAGTGTGCTGCCTGCGGGACTGAGTTTGTTTTGACTCCTCGGACTGATTAAATCCTTTGGATGAAGGATGAAATGTCTCAACAAAAAAAAAAAAAGAAAGAAAAAGAAACCGTCCAGATGACCTGCCTGAACTTTGTTGGATAGAACGTTAAAGGTCCACTATGAGAGTGTGCTGCTTGTGGGACTGAGTGTGTTTGTGGCTCCTTAGACTGATTAAATCCTTTGGATGAAGGATGAAACGTCTCAACAACAAAAAAAGAAACCGTCCAGATATCCTGCCTGAACTTTGTT
>NC_056506.1:42930357-42942903 GCF_014905685.2 Nematolebias whitei | reverse complement strand
CAACAACAAAAAAAGAAACCGTCCAGATATCCTGCCTGAACTTTGTTAGAATGAACCTTAAAGGCTCCAAAAGGAAATGCATCTTTGCACATTTTAAGCTAACAAGTATGTCGTCACAAGAGCCATTTTACAGAAAGTGTGTCTTGTGATTTTATTGTAGGGACATGCTTTTAACACGCATGTTAAAATCAGAAATGTCTTCCAGATTATCAGCTTTTCAAATCACTCTGCAGCCCTTTGATCACTTTAAATAACTCTGTTTGGTTCTCTTGAAACAAAACACTTGCCACCCATGCAGAGGTGAAGCTGAAAGCGCAGAGGAGGTTTTTTCTTGTTGTTGCAGTGAGAGTTTTCAGTCAGTAGGTGGAGATGTTTCATTTTTCAAAGTTCTTGCTGCCTTCAGGGAGTGAGAGAACTCACAGACAGTGCACCACGGTGCGTCCCTCGCCACCGTCGTACTCCTCCTGCCACTTGTCCACCTGTCGGATGAGCTTGAGGAAGGAGCGCTTGGACATGGGCGTGTCTCTGTACATGGGCCAGCCCAGGAACTGGAACTGCTGCACCATCCGGTAACCGTCTTGAGGCTGCGAGGGGTACAAGGACAAACCGGTTATCACGTTAACTCACACACATGTTGGAAGGGGGGTGGGGGTACAGGGAGGCTGTAGATCTAAGCCTGATTGAGGCCAGATGAAGATGGATAAAGAGCACAACTGTCACTGAGGAGATGATTGGGAGGTGAGACAGGGTGATGGACGAGCTCAGCTGGAGCTGGAGACAGACGTCTCCACGGATCAATCACATATTCCTGTCACGGATCATATGTGGTGAAACATTCGTGTACTTAACGTGTCCGAGTCAGTGGATGTTACAGTGTGTTGATGAGAGGAGGAGACTGCTGGGATAAAGAGCTTACGCAGATGAGCGCAGGTAACGCCAGCGCGGGATGGGACCTCCTCTGCTCCTGGACGTCTTCTGATGCAACGTTAAAGGGTCAAATGTTAAAAAGCTGCTGTGGCGTCCTCAGAAGGAAGACGCTGTTTTTCTTACAATGTTTTAATATTTCTTTATATTGGTTGTAGCGGCAATCTAGAACTGGGTTAAGTCCAAAAGTTCTCAGTTCGACCTGATTACTTTTCAAAACTTTCATTCAAGTCCATCCAGCGGGTCATGAGATATTTTGCTGACAAACAGAGTTGATTCCAGTCGCTAATGGCAATACGTTAACCAAAGCTCGGTTAGAGCTCAGACTATAAGTTGGGGATCAGTGTCAGCTACTACCGCTCTATCACACTGCCATGTGCTGCGGCGGCCATCTTGTATTGTCTTGACTCCAGAAGTTGTAGATGTCAATCCAATGATCACTTTCACACGCATACACACAAACGAGCTAAAACATCATCACTTCACGCAGATATTTAAAGCATTAAGCTCAATTTAAGCGAGAAGGGGTTCTCTGGAGACCAAAAACTGGGCGTTTCTGGAGAATAGGTGTTTGTGGGGGGCAAACACTGATTGGCAGCTGTATTTGCTGGCTCTTCAGGTAAGTTACGTCAGCTCTTTTTTAAAAAAATGAAGGTTTTTAAGAAACAGCGTTATATCTACTGTCAAACACAATAATATTCTCTTTTGTTCTTGGGTTGTAGGCTGCACCTGACACAAACTGGTTTGAGTGTGGTCTGGGTACAATGAAATATGAAGCATCTGAAACGAAACCTGCTCCTATTTGTCAAAAAGTCTGGTCTCAATTAAAGATCATGAGTCCTGTAACAAGATAACGGCCCAAAACAAACGCTAAAAACAAAATTTTCTCTTTCGAAGTTCCTCTATGAGATCTGATCTATGAAAGGAGCTAAAACACGGAGTAGGATTGACCCTTAAAATGTGAGACTGCTGAGGAAGTGAACCAGTAAACAGAAATATCTGCTCCAGTTGCAGAAATCTGACAGAAACTGACAATCACTCATGTGCAGTGACTGATTTAAAAGGTTGAACAAGAAAATCTGTAGTTAAAGGAAACATCCTTTGTCCCAAGGCCAGTTTAAGTATCATTAATATTTTGGTTACTTTATTTTTTTTCTTTACGAAACAATTGTAATTATTTTCACATTATTCAACAACCAAAACGGATTTTGTTTTTTAATGTAATGGCTAGGTATTAAAAAAAAAAAAATTTAGCCCTCCCCACTACCCATTTATGTTGCTCTTATTTGGAAATGTAACCGGAAGTTCTGTGTTAAGAGAGACGGAAAGTTAAGGTTGCTATGTCGAACCGGCTAACACCATAGACATGTCTGTGGTTAACGCAAAAGGCTTGTATTTTATCGTCCAGCCTTTTTTTTGGTCCAATCAGGTGTGGCCCTCCGGATACACCCATTTTTCTATTGTCCAATCAAATGTGGTCTCCAGACACGCCCATTTTTCTATCGTCCAATCAAATGTGCCCCCTGGACACGCCCATTGTTTTATCGTCCAGTCAGATGTGGCCCTCCAGATACCCCTTTGGTACTTGTCTGCAGAGATACCTACTTGATTTAAACTAGTATCGCAATAATTATAGTAACTTTCGTTCATTTTTTTTCTTTTAGCTTTTTGGTGAATTTGTTTAATTTGGTGCTTTAAAAAGCATTATAAAGTTATATCAACTGCTCACCCATCACTTGCACACAATCCTTGCTCTTTGATGAATATCCATGAGCCAACATTTAGCTAAAAATGTTACCTGATGCATATTTTTGTACTTTAAATTAGGGCTGGACAATAATTTGATATCGATATATATCACGATATACTTTTATTCAATAACGGCGATATGAGTTTTAAGCACATTTTCAATATTTCGATTTGATTACAGCATTTCACTGACGCATTTCTTTTTCTGTTCGGGTTGAAGCTGCCGCTTCAGTTTCAAGCAAAACAGAAAAAGCCGCGGCACAACCACGTAAGTGCGTGGTGATGTACACCACAGCTTGAAGGGGTTAGCGGTAGCAGGCTAGGCTAAAGCTTCAACGCGTGGTAAGTTTTCATTTCAAAATGAGTGCCCATGACCGTCAGAATGTGACTGAACAAGCTTTCACAAGCGAACAGAAAGCAGATGATATAAGTGATAAGAGAGGAAAGACTAATTTGGCGGCGTGGACGTGGTTCGGAACTACAGGTTTCAGTCGGTGTGCTGCAAAATGTGACGGAGAGTTGTTCCAACAGCGATGGGAACACATCTAACTTGTCCACTGGATAGAATATGCTGAGAGTCAGAAGATGAAGCACAATAAAAGTTTGAGCCATTGTGTCCCTGAAACACCACCCCCAGCTGTATCAAAAGAGAAACACATGCTGCATGGGTTACGTTACGCTGTTTAAAGTTAAAACTATTAATATTGACAAAGTTGAGAGTTTTATGCTTATTTGACGGTGATTTCAAATTTTTTTGAAGGCTAAATACAAATAAAAGGTGAACATAAATTTATTTGTACAGTTTTTCTGAGGATTTTATATTGTTTATATCGATATCGGAATTATATCGTTATCGACCGAAATTAAGAAATATATCGTGATAAAAGTTTTGGCTGTATCGTCCAGCCGTACCTTAAATATGTGTCTTCTTTTGGTAGACTCCAAAAGACCCAGACCCTGTGCTTTAAAAACCATTCTGTGTTCGGCAGATACCACATGAAAATGTGTGTTTCCTTTAAATTTGGTGGGAAAGAACAACTTTTAAAGGTCCACTTAAATTGCAGTGAAACTCTGATTTCTGCCTTTTCAACTACAGGTGAAAATTTGATCAAGCTGTCTGAAAGATTTGGGGCCAATCACATCTCGGTCCAATCACTGGTGCAGTTGTGTCGTTAAAGAAAGCAAAAAAAAAAGAGTGCACAGCTTGAGTGGACAGGCGGAAACGTGTGCGGGATGTGTGAGGTGTCGCTGCAGAAACTGTTGTGAACCCAACGAGGAGGACGAGCTGCACAAAAAGCTGTAGCGACGGGTCATCGTGGTTTTAACGCTCTCTGTGTCGACGTACCCGAGCGGCGTTGTAGATCCGAAATATTCTGCTGATGATGTCCTCCTCCAGGTCGGCAGAGACAAACTCCACCTGGATGGGCCCGTGGCGGTGGACTCCGTTTTCTGGCCAGTACTGCGGACACAGCTGAAGAAAACACACATTCACACACATGAAGATGGAGATACACAAACACACACACTAGATTCAAAGCGCTGAGTTTAGACCCTTACTTGAGCTTAAACGGTTTATAACATATAAAAAATAAACCTAAAATAATTGAAGCGAGTTTAAAGTTAAAAGCGTTTCACAGGGGAGCAATCAATAAAAAAAGATTGGTTTATTGAAAAAAACTACAATCTTTTACAAGTCATGACTATTTAAACATTCTTTGTTCTGTTTTTACCCATTTTTCAAAGCACTGGCAAGCGTAAAAAAAATTATTTTCAGTTTTTGTAATTACGATGAACTCAAGTGACCTTATTAAATAATCTTAAGCTTAGTGAAGGACACATTAGTAATAATAATATTACTAATAATCACCGAATAATCATCCTGTATTTCTCAAATTAGACAAATGTTTGGTAACTCTTTAAGACAGATTGTTATAAATAGAAGGCATGCACTTATTTATGTGTAAAAACAGATGTTGTTGAGTATAGTTGCAGCGAGTCAACAATCTTGTGCTGCATTCACTGAACCTCGAGGTTAGTAAGTTCAAAAGTTTTTTTTTCCCCTTTTGTTATAACTTTGTTATGAAACCAAGTGTAAACTAGAGAAATTGCATTTCCTGTGGAAATGCAGTGTGAATGCTTATTGCAGAAGTACTTGCTGAAAAACAGCTTAAATTAGCTAAAAACATGCTGAATTGTAGCTGAAATGAAAGAACAAGCCTAAGCTAGCAGTAGAAAGCAGAAAAAAACACATATTTGCTGAGAATTATGTTTAAATAAGCAGACGTGAGCACAAAAATGAGGAAATTAGCTAAAAAAGCTGAACTTAGCAAAAAATAGCTGAAAAGGCAGAAAGAAGCGTAAACTACCAGAAGGAAGTGGAAAGAGCTGAGATGAGCTTTAAATATGTGGAATTAGCAGAAAAAGCAGCTGAAATAGCAGAAGTAGTTGAAGTTTGCAGAAATAAGCTGAAAGTAGCATAACAAGCTGAAATTAGCAGAAAGAAGTTAGAAGAAGCACAAAAATGTTGTAGTTAGCAGAATCAGAAAGGAGCACAAAACGGCAAAAAAAAACCCAGCTGAAATTAGCTGAAATTTTTTTAAAAATTTGCACATGGAAGCTGAAAGAAGCTGAACCAGAACAAAATGTGAAAGGAGCAGTAAAAGTTGTTAACAGATCTGAAGGATGTAAAATGAGCTCAGTTCATTTTCTATGAGAAAAAAAAAAAAAAGGCAGAAAATGCTAAATATTTTAAAAAGCTGAAGTTGCACCAATACCAAAAGTCATAGCACCTTTCTCCTGAAAGAGCTGAATGTTTTGATACAGTATGAATTGTTTAAATAGCTTCAAAACTGCGGGACAAGAAACGTGCCGAAAAATGTACAGAAGAAAAATGGATCACAACTGTGTGAATGCTTCATAAACATTCACACAGTTATTATCACAACTTCGCAAGTCTCTTCTAACTTTCTAACGTCAAAGTAAAATGAACCAATAATGCTCTGGCAGCTCTTATTTGCATATTTTACATCCTGACCAGAAACTTATTATTGCCGTTCTTCATTATCTTCCTGCAGATGAGAATAAAATTTCAGTTTCTTTTTGTTACTGACTGCACCATTAACAGAACAACAAAAATGAACTGGTATCGTTTTTGAAAGCAGATGTTCACATCATTAGCCTCTAAAAAAAGTAAAAAAATAAAACAAATGCACCCAAAGTGAAGCTTAGGACTTATAAAATTAACATGCGAGCTTTATTGGCAAGCTGTTACCTTTCCCAGTGTTTGTATCTGCATTTTATTTATACAACCTGCCCAGTTTAACACGACTCACTGAACTGAAAAAGAGAGGGAGGTTTCATGAAGACATTTCATTTCTTTTCCAACCAGAGAAGGCTTTTATGCTGAAGGTAAAACGTCTTCATTTGCACCCAAAGAAAGACCAGTCGTCTTAATTTCATGCACTCCAGACTCTCATTTGTGACTTTCCTGATTAGAAAACACTAATTGGGACATTTAGAAATCAAGATATATATATAAAAAAAATCTCAACAGTTCACTTTAACTTGGAAGGATTTTCAAAAAAATCAACTTTGCAACTGATTTTATGGAAGCAGGAAATACATAACAGGGCTGAGTATTCCTTTAACGAGATGCTGTTCTTTACGTGCACTTTCCTCTTATTCTGTTTCGTTGCTTTTAGGTTGCGCTTTACAAAATCTAAACTGAAAAGTTCAGCTTCTCTCCATTGGCTCCCTGTCAAATTCAGAACAGAACAGAGCTGTCATTTCTAACCACGGACCGGGCCGGGCCGGGCCGGCCATAATAATGTGCTGGATGGGCAGATGGGTCAGTGTCAGGCTTTTGATTGTGTTTGCGGATGCGCGCGGCTGACGATCCAAATGGCAACATGGATTGCCATACAATCCAGTTATATGGCAACATGGCTTGCCATAAAATTCAATTATATGGCAACATGGCTTGCCATATATTACCAGCCACACATGGCCATTTGACCGTGCGCTGACCGGCCTTGAAAGAGGTAAAAAAAATAGTACAGTTAAGCTTCAGATAGGACTACTGCCAGGCAGCGATCCATCAAAGTCCAAATGGACGTTCATTCAGCCGCTGCACTCAGCAGACACGCGCGGCCGACGACCCAAACAGGTAAGATCCCAAAATATTCTCGCAAACATGTCAGAGCAGGGTCCATGTCTGAATAATGCAGCATGCAGGCAGAAAGAGTGATTTAATTTGCTTTGACGGCCATGAAAGGACAAACACCCTCTCAGCTCTGATCTTCTGCCTCTTTTTACTCAGCCGTGCGCGTCCGCCGACAATTAATAACTATATAAGCAGTCAAAGCTTAATTTAAAATGTCGGGGTTTTTTCAGGTTCGGACCTGTAATTACTGTTAATTCGTTGGGTCGGGTTGGAAATGATGGCTACGGGCTGGGGCCAGGTCGGGTTAGATTTTTTCGACCCGAATGCAACTCTAGAATATAATTCAAAATCTTACTTCTAATTTACAAAACTCTCAAAAACCTAGTTCCATCGTATATTACAGATTTTATTGTTCCATATTTTCCTAACAGAGCACTTCGCTCTCAGACTGCAGGCTTACTTGTGGTTCCTAGAGTTTCCAAAAGCAGAATGCGAGGCAGCTCTTTCAGTGATCAGGCTCCTCTCTTGTGGAACCAGCTTCCAGTTTCTGTCCATGAGGCTGACACATTGTTCAGTTTTGACTGGGTTTAAGTCTTTCCTTTTTGATGAATCCTATAGTTAGGAATGGCTTGTGTTTCCTGAGCTATCCCTTAGTTACACTGCTATAGGCTTAGACAGCTGAGGGACAAATTAACCACATATCCTCACTCTGCTGCTGTTTTTACTTGTGTACTCTGCCCGTTTGCATTTGTAAATGTAACGTTTTTTGTCTTTCCTCCTATAGAAAGTACATCTGGATCCGTCATTCTATGTTTGTCTGTTCCTCCTTCCTGTTCCTCTCTAACCCAGCCGGACAAAGCAGATGGCCACTCGTTCTGAGCCTGGTTCTGATGGAGGTTCCTTCCTGTTAAAAGTGAGTTTTTCCTTTCCACTGTTGCCTTTGTACTTGCTCAGGATGGGAGACTGTGACGAAATGAAGATTCAACGTGTCTGCTGGCTTCTTTAGATAGATGATTTTTACCATTTGGCTTTTTATGTATGTGAATGTTTTTGAACAGTGCCCTGAGATGATTTCTGTGGTGACTTGGCGGTAAATGAACTGAACTGAATAGTTTATTTTATTTTATTTTCCTTATTGTCCTCTATGAAGACTTTGGGGCAGATAAAAAAAAGACTGATTTTTAGTGAGAAACTGTTGGACAAGAAATGTTTAAAAACTATCCAATAAAAAAGTAAATACATAACACAAGAATTGATTTTAATCAGCGTCTCATCCTTGCTCTCAGTTTTGTTGTTTCTCATTCAAGCTTCCTGAACAGAACAGAGCTTTACACACAGAACCGTCGATGGTGCACCTTCCTACATGGGAAAACTGTGAACTTGTTTCCTTGTACTTTAAAATGTACTTTATGAGAAACAATGAGTTATTAAATCTGTTTTCTCCCCTTGTTTATGGCTTCATCCTGCAACTGGTTGCATTATGTTGTTGAGCTGCTCACTGAAATTTAACTTGAGCCAAGAAGAAGCTTGAACTCTGCAAAGTAGTAACATAAATTGAGCTTTGATCTGCCTTTAAACGAAACCAGCTTTGAAAAAAACAAAGTATATATATACTGGTATAAAAAAGTAAATATAAAGTCAAGGCTTTCATATCATCTTGCAAATGATAACATTTTTGGGTACCACTTTACAATAAGGCTCCCCTTTATGGTTAATAAATAGTTTATAGATAAGTTTTTAATTCCTTTATAAACACTTTATAGATTGTTAATAACTGCTTATTATGCATTAATTAAGGGTGACAGAGAGACAAAACTATGTTGTACTTTATCACTGCATTATAAGTATCTACAACTAATATTATATCCTAAAAAATTAGGTTTACATATCTTATTGTGCTTACAAGGTAGTAACTTAGTTTTAAATGTTTAATATAACAACTCTAGATGAAATATATAGGTGAACAGATTTGTCTCACTATTTGGCAAAAAACGGGTCAGTTTTGTCTCTGTTACCCGTAATTAATGCATAATAAACAGTTATTAATGATTTATAAAGTGTTTATAGAGGAATTAATAGTGCATCTATAAACTATTTATTAGCCATCTATAACGGGAACCTTATTGTAGAGTGGTACCATTTTTGCCGTTTTGGTCCAATCTTAAATGTAACATTGTGCACCATCACAGGTGGTTTGAGCTCAGAGTTCCCGTTTATAAAGACGCTGAGCTTCTACAACACCAAGTTTAAGCTCAACATCTGTAAAGCTGATTAAAATAGAGCAATTTTTTGTGTTTTTTTTTTTAAAAGGTCAGTTAGCTGTAGCAGCCATCCTAAATGTGGTTGACTCCAATCAGTTGTAGATGAATGTCCTATGATTATTTTTAAAAATACCTACAATGTGTGTGAGTCAATCAGCCAATTACGTAAATAAAATGCTGCGTGTGGAGCGAGCGAGTGAATAAACATTGACTAAACAGACTATTTAGCCACAAACAGATACTCCAGAACCCCAAAAGATGGATCATTTGATAAATCTGGACCTGTGACAATACAGCTTATTGAAAAATAATTTTTCTGTGTTCATTTTTTTTTTGCGTTTGCAATAATAGATGGACAAAAAGGGAATTAAACAAGTTGTTGTCTTGGATTCTGTACAAGCAGTCAAAAATGAAAAAATAGAAATAACTGGAACAAGAGAACAAACTAGTATACAGCAATCTATAGCTATGGTCCAGACAAAGGCCTTGTATAATATTTGACCTTAATTTATGACCTAGACCTTAGAGCTGGGGTAATGAAAAGATTATGCGACACTCTGTCTGGTGGTGGTAAAAATGTGTTTCATGAGAGGATCAGAAGTTATGGTCTGGACAAGCAAATACTTTGTTTTGACTTTGACCTTGATTTGTGACCTTGAACTTGGAGCTGAGGTGATGAAAAGTGTATGTGATGCTCTAGTGATCATGTACACGCCTGTGAAGTTTCATTAAATTATCTTGAGCAGATCAGAAGTTATGATTCAGAAAATAAAATTTTACAGACATACATACAGGGGGATATTATAATACCATACTATATTTTTCAGCCTACAAGTCACGTTTTTTTATTTGCATAATTTGCATGCCCTTCAACTTATATGCCGAAGCTATGGATTTATGGATTTTTTCCTATATTGATAAACCAATTTTTGGCTGAGATATGACCGTTTTCATTCATTCTGACTGAAAATGTTGAACACTACCATTTTCAGCAACTAGATGGCAGTCGAGCAGTATGGCATGCCATTGTGTCATATAATGGGTAAAAGTGGCTATTAATGACACAATCGGCTTGCCATACATTGCCACATTCATCCAGCTTGCTTGGAGTTATTGTCAAATCAGCTTCATTTTGTCGCGCCGCCACAGCAAAATGAAGCTAATTTGACCATTAAAGTGCATTTATTAAGGAAAAGTTAGACACACCTTTGCTATAATGCCGAGCAAACAAATAATTGTTTTTAAGTATTAATCTTGTTAAAGTTCTTCTGTGCACGCTTCCGCGGCTGCCATTTGACAGCCGATCAATTTTTGGCACAACACCAGCCCACATTTCCATGTTGTCAGTGTTGACATGTAACAAACACGACGCATCAGCGGTGACGTAAAATAGATGCGTCTTGTACAGTGAAGCAACATATTTATGTTTTTTCCCACTTTATTAGACATATTTGGACTGATGCAACTTAAAGGGCTGTCAATGTGTATGGCGGAAAATACGGTATTTTAGATTTATCAGCATTTAAAACCAATTTTAGTTGCTCAAGATGAATCTGCACCGCATCAAAAGCAGCCTCTAAAAAATTATTATTAATTTTTTTTTTTTCATTTACCCTTTATTTATACAGCTAGTCTCATTGAGCCACAAGAACTCATTTTCAAGAGAGACCTGTTTAGGGAGCAGATGCATTTTTGATGTTGTTGGTACCGGGGCTTGAACCGGCGATCTTCCGATCACAGGCCCCCCTTCTTTAGCCTCTGCGCCACCACTCCACCTCAATGCCTGAGCAATTGAATTTGAACAACAGTAAATTACACAATCATCAGCATAAACGTGGTAGGAGGCATTTAGCTAATTTTCACACAGTGCAGTAATGTAAATTGTAAATAAGATGGGCTCCAAGACAGAGCCCTGGGGTACACTATTTTTTACCTTAAGAAAATTCATCCATCCACTCATTCATCCGCTTATTTTTATTTTCTATTTTTGGCACAACACCGGCCCACATTTCCGGGATGTCAGCGTGTAACAAACACGTCGCTTCAGCGGTGACGCATAATAGATACGACTTATTCGGCAAAGCGCCATATTTATGGATTTTTCCACTTTATTAGACATATTTGGACTGATGCGACTTGTAGGGCGGTGCAACATGTACAGCGGAAAATACGGTAATACCAAAATAAAAGTAAAAACAAACAAAAAAAGGCTCATTAAAAGTGTTTTTGGCTATTCTAAAATCAAAGCCACAAACTAAGGACTATAAAACAGACAAATCTCTAATTTCTACATTGCAGGTGAGGAAGTTCAGTTCAAAACATGCACCTGTGGAGCCTCTTGCTCAGTTGGCTCTTAGCACACAACACAGGAATAATAAAAAAAGACACAAAAAACGACCTCAGTAGAATTTAAATGAACACGGCAAGAAACCTGAGCACAGATATACTAACATGCACTCGCTTTATTCCTCTAATGCACGAAAGCTCAAACATGTCCTGAATTTGCATGGCAGTTTAAGCACCACTTTTGGAGCTTCCTTTGAGAACCTGTCAAAACCTGACAAATTTAGCAGATGCAAAAACAAAGAGGTGGATAGAGGAGATAGCAGAACTCCATCTCCCTCTCCTCCAACTACACCCACCTGTGCTGCTTTCTTGGCTGCCTGACGGGCCGGCTACAATGAGAATAATGAATGAAAGGCCCTTTCTATCCAGCCAGCCAGTCAGTCAGTCAGTCAGTCAGTCAGCCTCTGAGGGAAAGGGGATTTGGGTGTGGGGGGAGCAGCCTGGCTTCAGGCTTTGATCCCCGGGTGTTATGACAGAGCCTCGGGCTGAGAAATCTGGAAAGCCTTATCCAGAGGCCTCTTTCCACTTTCATGGCATCCTCTCTGCAGCATCTCCAACATTTCAAACATACTCTGCGTACGTACACATATACAGTGCTTCTAACAACAACAAAAAAAATACATTTGTGATTTTTCCCCCAGAGTTTACACATAGTTGTGATGCACAGCCTACTTTTTGTGCAGGTCTACTCAACTTTATGCTATGTTCCCTGAAGAATCCTAGTGTGTGAGTGTTTGAGCTCATGTATCAGGCCTGGATTACCTGAGCCGGGTCCACATCATTAAGCATCACTATGGATGTGCAGTGGTAGTCCAGCACCAATCTCCAAAAGTCCTTCACTGTGTTTGGCAGTGGGTGTTGGGTCACTATGAATGCAGAGGGTTGCTTGTAACTCTGGAGGAGGAAGAGCAGAAAAAAACACGATGCTGAACTGTTTCTAATAGAGTTTGCGTCCTCTGGCCTGCGTCTGATGGAAAACTCTTCTTTATGGAGGCTACACTGGTGCAAAAGACTTTAAAGGAGGTCTTTGGCTTTTTGGGGTTAAGACAATCTTGAACCTGAAATGTTTTTTTTCCCCTTAGTTTCTTAAATAAATAAGAATAT
>NC_056506.1:42887326-42920357 GCF_014905685.2 Nematolebias whitei | reverse complement strand
AGAGGAGGAGGAAGGAGGGAGGAGAAGCTGCAGAAGCAAGTTTATCCTGCAATATGGGCTGCACACAGGTGCATCAGGTGCTAAATAATTAAAAATAATTTATTTAAAATAAAAATTTCACGCCCATCGTGCGGCTCATCCATCAATCAGCCAAAATGTGAGTCATGTCCAATTTTATTTTGAAAAACCACGATAGAGCGAGTCCGTGAAAAACGAACTGCAAAGTAGCGAGGGACTTCTGTACTTCGATAGCTGATTAATGTTTGGAGTCAGTTCAGTTCAAGGTGGCCACCACTGTTAATTAACATAGACCAACACAAAAATGGCTATAATTTAATCAGTTTGACAGATATTTAGTTAAAATTTGGGGTGGTAGTAGCTGAGAGTCATCTATGGATGCACTTTTGGCAAATCTTGTAATGTAACACAAAACTTAGCATAAAACTCAGGTCTGAAAGTTGTCGGGTGACATGAATTCCTTCAAGCAATGCTGGGTTTTAATTTTCTAATCATTCAATTTTGTCAATATTTGTGGCAAAAAGGAGATATAAATATATATTTCAAGTCCCTCCTGCAACAAGTAAAAAAAAAAAAAAAAAACCAAGATGTTAGTTGTATGAAAGCAAATGACTGAAATAAGTGAACTATTAAAGTGATATTCATCACATTCAGTGGAAAAGCATTTCAGTGTCCTTGAGAAATATTTAAAAATGCTTTTGATAAGAAGCAAAAGGAACTTTACAAACTCTTCCTCTTCGAAGCACCGCAGCAGCTCTGAAGCTGCTCTTGAAGTTTTTATAACCAACTTATTTGATTTGTTTTTTTTGATTTTGATTTATTTGATGACGTTAAAACAGGTGACGTGAAGAAGTGTTTGTAAGTTTGAAAAAGAGAAGAGTACCTTCTCCACAGCAAAGGTTCTGATGACATACTCCGACAGGAGCTCGGTCTCTATCAGCGTCACCTTGATGTCTCTGTAGATCTCCGTGTCATCGGGCCAGTACTTGCAGCACTTCACCTGGGAGTCGGAACACCAGCTGTTTTACATCACATCCTAATTTCATTTGCATTCACGTTGCTTTAAGCCACCGCTCCCATTTCTATAATTTCCTGCACGTTTTTCTGGGCCGTCATTCTCTCCCCACCGTGGGTTGTCACATAACATTACCTCCAATTTGCCACCTGATAGTTCAGTTTGTGAACCATTTCTTTCAAATCAAAATGAGATTTGTTTCGTATTAGGTTTTTTCTCTCTCCCCCGGTCAAGGATCCACTGTAAATGGGTAGCTCATGCATTGATGGAGACTTCATTCGCACTTTATTGCTTTTTCATTCTCACATCGATAACGTGAAAATGAGTCTAAAGATGGATTGTGCACAAAGCCGAAATGCAGCAGGCTAGATACCAATGTTATTTTTTATATATTCTCACCTTCAAAATTTGCTTAATAGTGACAATAACGACAAAATAAAGTGCAAATATCAAATGAGGGGGGTATAATGATAATCCTGTAATGACATGAACTAATAACTCAGCTGTTTCAAATAGATTTCCCTACTGAAATCTAAAACATCTCATTGGAAATAGTCCTTGTATTAGATATCATGAGTGCAAAATTACCTCCCCCCGTTCAATTAAACTGCTGCTACTAGTGGAGTAAGACTGGTGACAGAGATGGAGATCACGGATCAGAGGATGATAATTTCTGACGAGGGATAAATGGCACATCGGCTTCAAGTAGATTTAATTTTTCTTTCGAGCATCTGATTACGAATGAAATGAGATTTGGGTTTGTGGAATGACACAAACAAAAAGGGTGGAGGGGGGAGACACTTTTCGGTCCCTCTCCCTGACACCCCTGATGAGTAATCCCTGATGACAATCACAAATCCACCGTCCGCTTCCAGCTAGATTGAATTAGCCAAAAGCCATTATCTTATTAGATCGCTCTGAATCAAACGCCTGGTATGGAGGGATCTAGCCTCAGGGCTGAAACACGCCACGCAGATGTTCGTTTGTGGGCGCACTTACAGGCATGTGCAACGAAAGGGACGCCATTCTCTAATGTGGATAAAGTATGTGGAGGGAGGAAGAGTCACCTCGTCACACACACCAACAAGCTAACTCCTCCAAACCAAATCTCTTGCACATCAAAGTGCGCCAAGTGCCACCCCCGGTGTGTGGAAGTGTCGAGACAGAGGCTGTGTGTGTCTGTCTGTGTACGTGCCAGGATTTCCCAGAGTGCATCAGCAACTGTGCCGAGCAGATGGCCCACCGTGATATGGCGGAGTGATTTTATGGGACCCCTCTGTGGTCTCTGTGACCAAATGCGCCTTCCGCACCGCCATTGGATAAGGATCATATAACAGACGGTTTGGGGGCTCTCAGAGGACGCCACCGAAGCTAAGCAGGTGTAAAGAAGGTGTGGGGCGGGGCAGGCTGGGCTCAGCTACTGTAGGAAAGCTTAATGAGGCACCTGGAGATGGGCCCGTTACTCATTATCAGCTCTGGTACATTTAAGCCCCACCAAAAAAAATGCACTTCAGCAAAATCAAGGTGTGTACGCGTTTAAAGGGTTTTCTAGTACAAATGTGTTTAAATTTCCTAGGAAAAAAAAAAAAAATGAATCCCTGGCTGTCAAAGCATAAAACTGTGAGTTACAACTTTCATTTTTCATTCTTCACTCTTGATTGTAATCTATGTAGAAGTAGGCAGAGCGTGAGATAAGTGGAACAAATTAGAACAAAGGCAGCGCTCTTGAGTTAACCATCGTGGCTAACATTAGTTTGAACATTATAAAAGGACTTTCAGACTCAATGATAGCCCCCTTTTGTCCAATAAGGACAACATTAAGAGGTGTTTCTGTTCCGGAGAGCCCGGCTAAGCTGGCGGCTTCAGCAGAGTCTAATCTTCTGTTATAGAGCCACTCAGATGAAACCGTAGTCAGTCGCCTGGATGCCTCTCTGGTAATGAAGGCCATCAATCAGTTTCTTTTCACTTCTCACTGATCAGATAGATGGAAAAAGAGCTGGCGGCACACGAGTCCCATACCTCACTAAGTTCGAACACACTCGCACACATACGCACACACAGCAACATCTGGACACTGATGTTCAAAGACATTAACAACATAAAAGATGTCTCAGCTTGCCTCCAGATACAATCAAGCTGTCAGTCGACTGAGAATCGGCTAATCCTATTTGAGATCTTGTGACGGTAATTAATACCCACCCTGCCCACTTCCACCAGGTTGGTCACCATGACGATAGCGGCTGTATTCTCCTGCCACACCATCCTCCAGAAGTCGAACACTGTCTCCTGCATGGGCCCTTAAGAAAGGCACAGAGAGAAGGAATTCAGTTCTTCTTATTGTTATCCACATCTATTCAGTGTGCAATATTTCTGATTATACATTTTTAATTAACTGTTGGTGTCAAACTTGTCAGTGTGTTAGCAAAATGTCTCCTGAACCAATGGACAAAATCCACTGAAACTTCCTTAACCACAATATTCAACTGATTTGGAGTTAATATAATTCAAGATGTCTCCCATGATTATTTTTTACCATAGCCAACTCAAAAATTGCTATAACTCTGTGCATTTTATGAAGTTTTTGTCTTTCGTTCGGCTGCTCCCTTCTTTAGGGGTCGCCTCAACAAGTGAACTCACATGAAGATTTGGCAATCGTTTTTACACCTGATACCCTTCCTGATTCAACCACCGAGCTACAACAGAACAGACATAAATTAATCTCAAAAGTAGCCCTGCAAGCGGACAACATGATTTGTATGCATACAATAAGATCCAAAAGCGTACCACAAGATTCACAAATGCACAAACAGTTTTTCAAGTGTGCACATTTCAAAATGCACAAGTAGGAATTAGGAATGTTCAGTGCAGACATATATACACGTGCACAAATTCCTTGCTGTGGACAGATCAGTCAACAGTGCATGGATCAGCTTGCATGTGAATGAGACTTTTGAGACATCCTTACTGCTGCATTTGTGACTTGCTGTGCACATTTGTGAACCTTGTGGTACACTTGTGGACCTTATTGTACACATACAAATCTTGCTATATGTTTGTGTGACTATTTTTGCAACCACACCACAGCCCACATGTTCATTCAACTTTTATTTAGACAGGTTAATCCCACTGAGCCCCGAGGACTCATTTACAAGAGAGACCTGGTTTCAGTAAAGAATGATGACAACAATGGACAACAGCGGCAACAACAGACAGTTATAAAAAGGCATAAAGATTTTTTTTTTTAATGAATAAGATGGCAAAAAAAAAAAAAGTATCAAAAACAGCTAATTATAAGGCGAATGTAGAAAACTAAAAACAGGAACATGTCTGCATTGGACCCTGCCAGGAGTCCAACAGATTCTTAAAGCCACTTAGAGAGGTCAAGGTCGAGGGCTTCAAATCTTTTTGCAAGATTTTCCAGGAAACAGGAGCGGAGTAGGAGAAGGCCCTTTTGAATGTGTGAAGCAGAGGGCTGCCATCTTGGGGACCCAGGGGAGCAGAGGAGGGGGTTTGGGGGCTTTGGTCAGGGGCCCAGAGTGGGCATATTGGTGAGGGTGCGAGTGCTTCGGGGGGGATTCGAACTGGCGACCATCCTATCACAGGCTCGCCTTCTCTAACCACTGCACCACCACTCCCCCCACCCCACCCCCACTTCATTGTTTTAAGATAAGAGCTAATTTTGCTGTGGCAGGTGCTGAGAGTGATTCTCAACACATTATCTGATTGCTAATGCGTTCTTACGAGATCGCACCCTGTGTTACAAAAATGGTGCATAAAGTGGTTCACAAGGTTTCACCAGAATGGGAACAACTCCAACCTTTCTCAACCTAAGATCATTTTATTCTAAAACTTTGTCACAATATACATTTTATATAGGAAAGCTATGTCCTTAATTTAGATGGGAATGAGGCTAAAGCCTGTATGTGCTAAGAGTCATAACTGGCTGTAACTACCGTACCCACCACTGCACCCTGTATTCACTGGTTAACTGGTCACCATTAACCTCACACAGACTCTCTCACTGGTACATTTTCATCTTTAAGTCACTTCTTGGTCTGCTGCCTTCATACATCTCCTCCTACATGTCACTGAGTGAGTGCAGCTGCAGCGTGCGCTCCAAGGACATTATTACCTGCAGTGTTCCCTCAGTGAGGACTGAACTAGGCAAAAGGGCCTTCTCCCACTCCGTTCCTGTTTCCTGGAATATCTTGCAAAAAGATCTGAAGCTCTCGACCTTCACCTCTCTAAGTGGCTTTAAACATCTAAGTTTCGGGCAAAAACCAATGCAGACATGTTCCTGTTTGTAGTATTTTACACTGCCCTACAACCTAGCTGTTTTTTTTTTGTTACATTTTCTTTTAAATACCATTTTATTTTCACTTGTTAAAAAAATCTCAATTTGTACACATCCTTTATGATGGTCTGTTGTTGTCTTTGTTGTCCACTGTTGTCATCATTCTTTGTTAAAACCAGGTCTCTCTTGTAAAGGAGCCCCCGAGGCTCAATGGGATTAACCTGTATAAATAAAGCTTTAATGAACATGTGTGTGTTTGTGCGTGTGTGTGTTGGCAAAAGCCAAAGTAATTACCACCACATGTCATCTGTTCAGCACCGACCGTTTTTCCAAACCAGACCCGAATGTTTGTGCGTGACGAACATCCAAATAAACGAGCAGAGATTCGTTCAAATACCTCTAACGTTCAAAACTTCACAGAGCAATAATTGTGGGTTGAAATTAATTATTAATCTGGTTCATTTTAATCAAGTGCCACGTGAAGAAGAATTACTCTTGACAATTTAATTAGCGAATGCAAATCTCCACAACAGTGCATTCTCCTGCGATTGGCCCAAATTACCTGGAGACACAACGAATTATTCAGGCTCACACAGAGACATGGGATAAAACACAACACATTCACGCACCGTTCGTGTTTTTTGTTATTTAATCGGTGGGGAGTTCCTGAAAAACTGTTTTAAATTAGGTTGTGTACTAAAATGTCATCGTTTATTTGGCATACAGGATTTACGAACCGTTCTGCTGATTTAAATCAGGAGACATCTGAAAACAAAGATACAATCAATTTTCTGCTTTAGGCGCTACAGGCCTTCAAAAGACACAAAGAAAAATCACAATAAAAGCGCCCATGAGACGTGCAGCGGTAACCATCATCCCAATCTGGGTTATTGTGTTACACAAGGAGATGTTAGTGAGTACGATGATGGAGTTCAGATGAAACCACCAGATCTGATGACCTGTCTGAAATACAGCTGCCTCTCACTCGCCTCAATGAAAGGTGTGGGTGACTGCACAGTGACCGCTAGAGACACTCCGTTTTTTTCAGGTCTTACCTTGGAAAGATGGATAAAAACTTAATTTCTGCTACTTTCAGCTTAATTAATTTGTTTCTGCTAATTTCAGCTTGTTATGCTCCTTTCAACTTTTTTCTGTTAGTTTCAGCTTATTCTGCTATTTCAACTATTTAGCTGTTTTTGTGCTAAATTTAGCCTTTTCAATGAATTCCACTTTTTTTTTTATAGCTAATTTCCACTCCTTCCACTTCCTTTTGGTAGTTTAAGCTTCTTTCTGCCTTTTCAGCCACTTTACAGCTATTTTGTGGTAATTTAGGCTTTTTTATTTATTTAGCTAATTTCCTAATTTTTATGCTCATTTCTGCTTATTAAAACACAATTCAGCAAATATATGTTCTTTCTGTTTTCTTCTGCTAACTTAGGCTGTTCTTCCATTTCAGCTACATTTCAGCATGCCTTTAGCTAATTTAAGCTGTTTTCAGCAAGTTCTTCAGCAATAAGCATTCACACTGCATTTTTGGAGGAAATGCATTTTCTCTAGTTTTTGTATTGAGATTGTTTAGCTGTGGTGGCCATCTTGAATCTGATTGACTCCAAAGGGAAACCAGTTGTAGATATGCAACCAGTGACGACTTCTGAGGGTTTTATGAAAATTCATCCAGTGACTCATGAGATGTTTTGCAAACACACACTCGGACAAAAACAGTATCATCTGCCTTTGATGGGGATTCAAAATCACATCTGGATGCAACAGTCCGTGATGACCAAAAACAGCAGTCGATAAACCAATGGTCCTCAGTCCTGGTCCTCGAGGATCAGGATTGAGGACTGAATCGGTAATGCTTTGGCTGCTATATCTGACTTTTATTTAGTTTAAGTTAGACAGTTTTTCTCGTTCTTGTGTCTTGGTATCTTTTGTTGCCGTGTCTGAATACTAGCTCACACATTTTTGCAACCTTTTGTCCAAGTAATGCAATTTTTTTCTATAGTTTCTTGACTGTAGAGCCATGTTTAATGGGCTTTATGGAGTACCCAAATATGTCCTTAATGTCTAACCTCTACATTGACAGTAAGTTTAAAGTTAAGGAAAAACAAACGCGCATTTATAAATGATCACTACCCAGCAGTCCTTCCTTAAATCATATTTTTACTGCCAGCATTGGATTGCCTATCTCTTAGGAAAATAAGAATAGTCTGGAAGAAAAAAAAAGAGATTAATTTCTTTTAAAATCTAAATGACAAACTTGTTTTCTCACATTCAAATTGGATATCTAAAAACTTGGAACAAATCTACATGAAAACGTCCATTTGTGTTCCCTCAGTCCGTCTGCTTTGCATGTGACGGCATGCCTTGAATTTAACTGGAGGACCTCACGTCTCCAATTCAGTCACTTCCAGTTTATCCGATCGCTACCCTTCCTGATTGAACCACCCACTCTGCTGCCTCCTACACTCGTCCTCGAGGGAGGATACGCACTGTTGTGAAGTTTGAGAGAGGGAGACTGAGAAGCAGGACAGCTTGTGTGTAGGACTTCACTAACACAATAACACTTGGCATTATATGGTAAATCAACCAATAAGAGGCTCCTGCCAAGCTTCCTCCAGCCAATTTAGGTTCCTATAAGCATGCTAAGACAGAGAACTGATATGGATATGTTGCTGGGTAGAAGTGAACCTGATGATACTTGTGAGGAAGCAAGTATTGCTTTAGATGAGTAGGTAATTTTGAACAAAGGGATCTTGACAACTAAAATATTTTTTTAATTTAAAGCAGATTTGCTGAGACGTCTACAATAGGTCACTGCATTTTTCTCCTCTCAGAAAGTTTAATTTCATATTAGTTTAAAATCTAATCGTTGTCCTTAACTGGTGTTTACATTTTATGTTTTTATGTCTATATTCTGATTTACGTCATTTTGTATATTGCTTTGTGTGTTGCCTGTTTTTCTGTCTGTACAGCATTTTGGTTGGCCTTGTAGCTGTTTTAAGTGCTCTATAAATATAATGGTATGGTATTTTAGTAAATGAATTGATAAGAGAATGAAAGAATATGATGGTTATCCAAAGAGACAATTCAAAGTAAACATTTTCCTGCTTTTGGATAACTTTGACTTTTAATCCATTATAAGTATCATCAACATTTGTTTGCTAAAAGAGCCATTACGTCACTTTAAAACCTCTTGAGGCTTTGCAAAAAAAAAAAAAAAAAAAATAGACAGGTTTTAAAAAAGGATATAGATGCTTTTTAATAGAAAAAAATGGAATAAAGACTTTTACCATAAATGTTGAATTTATCATTTTTATCATTAACTTGATCCAGAAGCCCTCAATCCTGTGTGACATAAGTTTTGTAATTTTCTATTATTATTATTATTATTATTATTATTATTATTATTATTAGTCCTTTATTTAACCAAGTAGACATTGATATAAAAAAAATAAAATTCAAGAGAGACCTGGCAGCACACAGACCATTACCAGTCATAAAACCACAAACACCAAAACACAATTAAAATACACCATGAAGATTAATAAATGAAAAAACAACCATAAACATTAAAATTGAACAAAATTAGAATTCAATATCAGTCAAAACATTTACAAACAACTTTCCATTGTGGTTTATCCCAAGGAGTCCAGGATGTGACCGTGCTCGCTCATCAAAGCATACTCCAAAATAAAGCTTTCTAAAACATAGCGCTACCGACACCGGTACCATCTAGAACCCAACATCACAAAAACATACACATGTATAAATTTGTGATGAGTCTTTACTCAGCATTTAAATGAAAAGTTGACATACTGTACCAGTTGCCACCTGCTGGACTGGAGTGCGAGACTGTGGAACTATGAACTGGTCAGTGATGGGCGAAGAAAGGTAAAAAACAAACAACAGTATCGGCAAGCTCCCATGGACCATGTCATAACAGACACAGAAACCATGTTAGAACCCTTAAATGATGAGATCACAAATATTGATTATTTCAATAAATGTAATTTATAGTTTTATGATTTTTTTCTGTCTACTCTCTCATTTAACTGAACCAGAGAAGCAGTTTTTCCACTTTGTTTTTAGTCTTTGAGGAATATCCTATTTCTATTGCACAGCTTTATACCTAAAAGGGCACAAGGTTACTTAATAATTTATAATTTGTTTGCATTTTTAATATCCATTTGCTGTTTCTTTAAAACACATAAAAATATACTTACAACCCAAAATGTAGCACTTTTATAATACGTTGCAACCATATCATATAGTGTATGATATTGTATCGTATTGTACCATAATGTATTGTATTATATTGCAACATAATGTATTATATTGTCTTGTATTTTACTTCATTGTATTATATTGTACCCTATTGTAATTCAGTGTATCATCTTGTACTTAATTAGCTTTGTTGTACTGTTTTGTGTCATACTGTATAATATTGTATGTTGTAATATGTATCTCATATAGTATCATATCAGACATTTTGTCATAATGAATTGCATTGTTCCATTTTGTATCGTACTGTGTTATATTGTGTCATATAGTAACGTATTATACCCTGTTGTATTGTATCATATGTGTTATTATATAAAATTGTAATTTACTCTGTTGTATCATATTGTATTGTTCCATATTGTAGCATCTTGTGTTATATTATATAATATTGTAATGTATTATCCCCTATTCTATTATATCACATTGGACCTTATTGTATTGTATTTGTTGTACCATATTTTGTCTTAGTGTATTGTATTGTTCCGTATTGTATCATATTGTAACAATATACCCTGCTGTATTGTATCATATTGTATTGTATTGTTCCATATTGTATCATATCATATTATGTTTTATTGTATCATATTGTATTGTATAGTTGTATATTGTATCATATTGTGTTATATAATACTGTAATTTATTATACCCTGTTCTATTGTATATATTGGACCATATTTGTCATAGTGTATTCTATTGTTCCATATTGTATCATATTGTGTTATATTGTATAATATTGTGTTATATTGTGTCATATTGTAACGTATTGTACCCTGTTGTATTGTATCATATGTGTTATTATATCAAATTGTAATTTACTCTGTTGTATCATATTGTATTGTTCCATATTGTATCATCTTGTGTTATATTATATAATATTGTAATGTATTATCCCCTATTCTATTATATCATATTGGACCATATTGTATTGTATTTGTTGTACCAAATTTTGTCATATTGTATTTTATTGTTCCATATTGTCTCATATTGTGTTATATTGTATCATATTGTGTTATATTGTATCATATTGTAACCTATTATTCCTTGTTTTATTGTATCAAATTATATTGCATTATTTTTTGTAAAGTTTAATTGGTATTTTTGATCAAGTTGACTTGATTTTAAAACTCCTGTTTCTATCTTTTATTAACTTTTACAAACATTTAAATAGAACATTTTAAATAATAATAATAAAATATAATGAAATAATAATGGGACTTTTAAAATGAGCTTCAGTGGAAACAGCTCCTGTTGATAATCTGTACAGAGGGAACGCTCCCACTCTCAAAGACTCAGCCACAAGTTACTAGAGAGGATCTGATTTGAGAGCTCGCTCGAGGACGATTAGAGCAGTGTTTGCAGTAAAACATGCGTGTGGATTCTAGCCAGAGAAGTTTGGAGGAGACACTTCGGAGAAGAAGAACAGCGGCAGGAGCGTCGCTTCCTGCTGTCAGAGAGCTAATGCTGCTGCAGAAGACGTGGCGTTTTGGGACTAGGCCTGCTCCTCCTCAGAAGCACAGAGTGTGACAGCTGTAAAAATCCCCCAGCCAGGTACGTTCAAAAACTCCTGATCAACATGTGCACACACACTCCCACAGACAAATACTCAGGCTATGTTCCCCCTCGTGCCCATTAATATTACATGCAGCAGACTTTGGCATAATGTACACTTACTTATCATTTATTCGCTCTCTCCCTCTTTCTGTCCCCCAACCCACTCCACTATGTTTTGAGATGTTAACCTGTAAATAATAAACTTCGGCGCTCCTGGTGTCATTTTTCTGCTCGTGAGAGGGAGACAAGTTGGAAGAGCGGAAACAACCGGAGGCGAAGAAGGCTAGATGAAATTGAACTCTTTCCCAGCTCATGAATATTTTCCACATCACCAGGAGGCAGGAGGATGTAGGGACTTAGCAGAGCTGTTTGTATCCCTGCGTTGATGTAATTCCCCATTTCCATCAGGAAGGCAGTCATGTCACATCGGTATTTAAACACAAAAATGGACAGAGGCAAAATGATGAACTGGCAGGGTTGTTATACACACAATCTGTAAGAAAAGGTGAGATCCACTTGGAGAGTAACAGAAATTTATGTTACTGCAGGAAAAAAAAAAGAAGCTCTGGATGAGAGAATGACCTACATAATGAGGAGCAGAGCTTGGGTGATAAGGCTTTTATGGAGTGACAGCTGTTCTACCTGCCGTTTTCACCTTGACAGAGCAAAGGGACTCGTCAATAAACCCCAAACTAATGAGTGTCATTGTAGTTTATAGCATGAGAGAATGGGGACAACGTTATCCCACCTGTCTGCTGTATTAAGCGCATCCAAACCACCTCCACAAGTAATTTATGACAGATTTTTCAGCTGATACAGCACTATTGGAATCCTCATGATTTTCCGAGCCACTGCTGGTCCCAGTGGAGTCCAAGTGTCACTCAGAGGGAAAACTTTGCAAGGGGAGAGGAGAGAATACTTCCTCATTTTCGGCAAGTGCGCCAATTCCCAGGTGCTCTCTTCAGGTACTACAGTATGCAGTTTGTCTGAGCGGAAGAGACAGGTCTGTGTCTGGCTTTCCTGTCATCTTTGGCCGCTCTTTGCCTCAGTGTCAGCAGCCTGAACCTTCCTTCCTGTCAGTCTGCCGGAACTGATGATGAATTATGAAAAAGGGCCGGATCTCCTGGAGAATACAGATGTTTTCACACACGCACACCTCATTCATTGTGGACTAAACAGTTGTGGTGAGCTTTATCACACTGGCACCGGAATTAGTATGGAACACCAAAATGCTCAAAATTAAATAAATAAATAAAGCATTATGAAATAATTATTTAAGCTCATAAATAAAAGCATAAAAATGATTTTTTTTTTCATAATAATTTCATAGTTGTGTTTTTTTTAAATTTTTTTATAGCTTATTTATTTCATAATGCCCCTTTTCAGCAGAATGGCTTCAGCTGTCAATCAACGTCAGTGGGTTGGACCGGCACGCCCACTGGCTGATCCTTCACATCCATTAGTTTAACCGAATACCTGCTCACTCACAGACATGATTTAAATATCATAATTTAGATATAATTTATCATTTAAAGCAAACAAATAATCGTTTTTATGTGTTAATCTTGTTAAATTCAAAGAACAGCGAGTTCTCCCGTGCGCGCTCCCGCTGCGCAAATCAATTTTTGTCAGCCCATTATTTTTTGTCACAGCACCTGTATCTTCTGAGAACGTAATCTTCAGTTTGATCTGCTAAAGTTACCTGAGCTGAACGAAGTTCATGCAGCTCTGCCGTCCTTCATGACTGTTGAGCTAGCAAGTCGCTGCTAGCTGCTACGCTAGCTGTACCAGTGAACAGGAAAACTAATGGATGTGAAGGATCAGCAGTGTTGCCAGGTGAGAAATGTAGGATTATCGTACTAGAGACATACAATTATCATATTTTGAGGGAAATTATCGTACACCCGTCATAACCAAAATAACAAATTTATTGATGCACTACAGTAGTGATGGGTCCGCTTCCAGACCGGCTCTGCTTCTTCTTCTTTGCTTTTTTCTTTTCCTCACTCATGGGGCAGGAGCAGCGGACTATTCAGCCAGTCATGGCTGTTGTTCTGAGGCAAACGCATACATATCGTATATTTATTGTATATTTGGCCTTTTTTGGGATTATTGATTGTACATCGTACAGGGGGCGAAATTGTCATACAAATACGACAATTATCGTACACCTGGCAACACTGAGGATCAGCCAGTGGGCGTGAAGGTCCAACCCACTGACGTTGATTGACAGCTGAAGTCATTCTGCTGAAAAGTGGCATTAAGAAATAAAATTAAAAAAAATATTTTTTTCTTATTTCATAATGTTTTATTTATTTATTTATTTAATTTTGAGCATTTTGATGTTCCATAAAACAGAGGACTTATTATGCAAGCTCAATGGAAAAAAAAAAGAGCTCCTTATTAACTTGAATGAAAATGTGTTGGTCTTTTAGAGTTTTTCATCCCCCGTTTGGAAAATACTATTGACTGCTGATCTATAAGTGTGTATTTTAAATAAAGTGAAGCATGGAATGCGTTGGATAATCATGGAAGTCAAAATTTCAGCAGGAATTTGTTTCGGATCTGAACACATCTGTGCAAGGAAAGCCCCGCAGGAGAGCGCCATCACTTGACAGACGACTTTGTTTTGAACGTTTGACTCGGCGGTCAACGAGAACCGAAGCAGGTGCCGAGCACGCCAACCAAGTGGCCGAGCAGACTGATTGGTATGCTGTCTCTTTCTGAAGTAAGCGCAAATCGAGGGTTGTTTTAATTGAGACGCTGAGGAAAGAGAGGCGACGCACCAATGAACAGGTAATTATGCAACTCCCAGCTACGCTGAAGCAGACTGTGAATCCATTAAGGCCTCTTTGCAAAAACGCCTGTTTCTGTTTCTTTTTTTTTTTGCTGTTCACAGATTTTTTTTTCTCCCCTCTAAAATCCCTGCATGCACCTACCCTGTTGAATGGGAGGGAAGGTTCTCGATGCAAAAATCATAAAAATTAACCATCAATGAGATTGGAGCTCTGAGGTCACAGTAAGTCCTTCTTTCTCTGCAAATCTGCCGGCCGGATTAATACAGCGACAACATGCGCCTGTACATGTCAGCTAATCCATTTATTTATTCAGCGTGCTCCCAGACTGCCTGATTAATCGCTCCCACACCACCGATGGAAGGAAAAGAGACAAGAGAGGGAGAGAAAGCGTGCTGCTTTGCTCGCTCAGAGGTGTGTGTGAGCATGTGTGTATCAAATCTCCCCTCACATCTCCCCCCGTAACAAACGCCTGACTGAGCATCACGCACGTAAACGACGATGGAGTAATACTCTTGAACACCTGTACTCATTCAACCAAACGGATAGATAACCGTGAGAGGGGAAAAAAAGTGTCATTTATTTAGAAAGTTTAATTCTTACCCTGAGTGGCGATGTAGTGATTTGGTCTGTGGTAGCCCTGGAAAAAGAAAAAAAATACAAGAGAGATATGAGATTATTCGTCTCAAGAAACACTTTGTCTTTGATATTTACTCTGTGGAAGTTTTATTTATGGTTAACCACTTCATGCTAAATTATTCCAGTGCAAACGCCACTTAGATTTAAAGTGTAAAGAATTCCACTTAACAGCTGCTTTTTCAATTACCAGCCATTAAAGAGGAGCGATAATGTACGTGTTTGTGTGTGTGTTCATGGAGTCATGAACCACTGAATGGATTTCCATGAAACTTTCAGAAAATAATCACCGGATGTACATCTACCCCTGAATACAATTTGAAGATAGTTAAATAACCGTACAGAGATCATCATTGTTCATTGAGAAGCCTGATCGCTACAGGAGTGAATGAGTTTTTCAGTCTGTTCGTTCTATATCTGGGCTGCAGATACCTGCATCCAGATGGAAGCAGCCTGAACTCACCATGGAGTGGGTGATCAGGATCTGCCAGAATCAGCCTGGCCTTGTTCACTGACCTCGCCTTGTGTAGGTCAGTGAGGTTCTGTAGGGCTATGGCAGCAGTTTTGCTGCACATCCTGACAATCCCCGAGAGTTTGCTCCTGTTTTTGCATGTCAAAAGTCCAAATCAACATTTTTGTAAAACTTATTTTGTAAATGAGTCCCCGAGGGCAGCACGGTGGCGCAACTGGTAGAGCTGCTGCCTCTCAGCGAGCAGGTCCTTGGTTCAAACCCCGGTCCAGGGGCCTTTCTGGGTGGAGTTTGCATGTTCTCTCCGTGCATGCGTGGGTTTTCTCCGGGTACTCCGGTTTCCTCCCACAGTCCAAAAACATGCATGTTAGGCTGATTGGTAACTCTAAATTGTCCCTAGGTGTGAGTGAGAGAGTGAATGGTTGTTTGTCTCGTTTGTCTCTATGTGGCCCTGTGATGGACTTGCGACCTGTCCAGGGTGTACCCCGCCCCTCGCACAGTGATTGCTGGACATGGGCACCAGCGACCCCCGTGACCCAAAATGGAATAAACGGGTAAAGAAAATGGATGGATGGATGGATGGATGAGTCCCCGAGGCTCAATGGGATTAACCTGTCTAAATAAAGGTTGACTGAAAAAATTCAAAGTGGTGGGCAATATGCATTCCTTCAAAGATTTCTACTTTTAATTTTACTCAGAGAATACTAGAAGACTGGTTCTAGTATTGTGGTGCTCAAGGTGGATGCATGCTGGAGCAGCTGTTACTTTCATTCTGGGATGTTACTTTTGAAAACTTTAATTTCTCTTTTTTCTGGATTTAAATTGATTTTTTTGGATGATTATTTCCTCTATCAGATGCTGTGCTGCGGAAAGGACTTTTACTGAAACCTTTTTGCTTTTGGACATTTGTTATGCTACGTAACCATGCCAACAAGGTTGTTTTACAACCAGGAGCAGCTATTTAACATCTCAAAAGCTCAAATAATACTTCAGCTACTGCCTCAAATCACAAATTAGTTAAAAAGGAGGTACCGTGGATGCATCTCCGTCTACTTGGCGGAGGTGCTTGAATTACTGACTGCCAAGATCCTGGAGCTGGTGGGAAACATGGCTCATGACTACAAGAAGACCACAATCATCCCTGACACCTGCAGCTGGCTGTCCACAATGACAAGAAGATCAACAAGCTGCAGGGAGGAGTGGCCATCGCTCAGGGAGGAGCTCTGCCCAAGATTCAGGTGGTCCTGCTGCCCAAGAAGACCAAGAAACCCACCAAGTCCAAGTAGACAGCTCAACATCATCAGATCTGCTCTAAGACAGACCGCTACAAGAGATCCTTCCTGCCCACAGCCATCAGCATCTATAACAACTCTAATGAAACCAAGCTGATGAGCTACAACAACATTTAATTTCCCTTTGGGATTAATAGAGTATTTTTGAATTGAATTGAATTAAATACAGTATGAACGTCCACTTCCCTGCTTTTACTAGCTCAGAGGGAAGGTGCGTGCTGCACAAGGACTACGCTCTTCATCTTTTTGTGTTTCTCTGTGCATTCAGGACTGACTGAGTGAACAAAACTGAAATGCTTCTGGATGCACGGTGCTCTCTTTACGCAGCACACCTCTGGACTATTGACTGTCAAAGTGTTGATAATCCCCAAGATACAACAAACAGTGCTGATCTTTACGATAAGACCCCCAGTCTCAGGGATTACTCTAATCCCTTCAAGTTTTATTTGTCCAATTCCTTGTCTTCTCCTCAGAGATATGAAGCAGGAAACAAAACATTAGGACTTAAAGGCTCTTCAACGGACCAGCCTCTTCTTGATTGCACCCCCCCTGCACCACCACCACCACCCCTGCTGCTCTGCTTATCTCCCTCATATTCAATTTAACGTGGACTGTGATTAACGCTCCTCCAGTGAAGGGAGAACGACACAAAGGATATTTTCCTCATTCTCTCTCATCCACAGGGCTCCTTCAGCTATTCAAGCCTTCCTCCATTTTTAATGACTTCTTTATCTCCGGACTACGGAGGAGATTTGTTTGCGCTTTCATGTGTGTTCGTCTGAGTGAAGTGGAGGCCCAGAACACAGTCGGATTAGACAGGAGAAGACGAAGAGAAAGGGAATGTCTCTGGCAGTCACTCAGGTGAGTGGAGCGATATTCTTTTTAAATAAGCACATTATGAAGAAATTAATGTTTATGATCAACAGCGAGTGGGGTGAAAAGGGTTTCCAAGAATGTTAAATGTGCAGAGAACTTGGTATTTTGCTGCATTGCTTGTGATAATTTACATCTCATTTCTTCCCATTAAACGTGGAAAGTGGAGAGTCCAAAATATCCAGCGTGAAGTGTTTTTGCCTGTGGGCACAAACTGGTATTTTCCACTGGAATGTGATTACATGGCCCACTTTTGCGCATCTTGAAGTCAGACACCTGTTATATGACAGTACACATTTAATCTGACAAATACGTCTTAGAAGAAAAACAGAAAACACGTTTTTCCAACATGTTGTTGCCTTTGTTAAAAATAAATCATCTTTATAAACAACTCAGGGAAGAGAAAGTCTTAGACATGCAGCACTCAGAGGCCTCCAGTCCAGTACCTTAAAGAGTTACATTGATCAACTGCAAAGAGGTGAGGTTAATCAATATGTGATTATTAATAATATCCTGAAAGTAAACAAAATAATGTATTGTGATGTTCAGTGCTATGTAAAAACTGAACTTATACGATGTAAATAGTAATGTTATTGAATGCACTAATATTCTGTGCTTGATTTTCTTTCAGTTTTCCCTCCATCTTTTCTGGGATAGCTGCAGCCGAGATGTTCTCCAATCAAAATGTTGACAGTTTGGTCCACATGTCAAACTGTCCCCCGGCAAGACATTGGACTCTGTGTTCCTATTCATCAGTGTCAGAGTGTGTAGAAACGTTGGGTAGATCGTAAGAGAAGGAATAGTCCAAGTATGTCTGCATGAATGTAGTTCAAGAGATCTTCGAGTGGCTCTCTTTATAAATGCAGTCTATTCACTTTTTAATGAGTACTTTTACTAAATCGGATAAAAAAAAAGTCCAAATTAAATTGAAATTGCAAAAAAATATATATATATTATTGCTTGAACTTCACAAATTGAAGGACACAACATTCAAAAGTAGACATGAAGTGGTCACCAGACAACAGTGAGTTCAACCAAACCAAACCAGAAAGATGTCTGATGCGTTGGGTTGAAGTTTGCATTCACTCATTTGCACATAAACTTATTTTCTCACTGCTTTACACCTATTCTCCCCAACAGGTCACATGGAGACTTTACTGTTACTGCTTAAGTAGCCACTAGCATGCTGGTTAACCATCATGCACTGCGGTTTCCTCAGGGGTTCTCAAAATAATCATTGGATTTATTACAGCTTTCATTTCAATTAACCTTTTATTTAAGACAAACATTTCTTCTGGAGTTATAACTAAAGAGATCCTGAGTACCAGTGGCAGCACCTGTACCACAATTTGAAAACCATTGAAGTATTCCAAGTATTTCTAAATCTTCAATTTAATTAAGTTTATTTATAAAGTTCCAAGTCACAACAGAAGTCGTCTCAGGGCACTGAACAGAAACATTCATATATAAAAATAATAATTTAACATTATTTATCTGAGGAGCAGACTGCTTTGAATTCAACTTCATCGCAGACTCTCATCTTGAGCGAGCATGAAGGCGACAGTGGAAAAGAAAAACTCCTTCATGATGAAGAAACCTTTAGCAGAACCAGGCTCAGGACAAGCGTCTATCTGCTTTGACCAGCTGGATTTGAAAGGAACAGATACACAATGGCAGGTCAAGAATCACATGTTAAGATAGAAATAATATAAAATGAAAACTATTTAAATGTAACATTTCATTTAAGGGAATGCGGTCATTTTGTCCTCTAGTAGTCTAAGCCTATAGCAGCATAATAAGCCAACCCTAACCATAGGATGTGTCAAAAAGGAAAGTCTTAAGTGTCAGCCTCATGGACAGAAACTGGAAATTGGTTCCACAAGAAAGGAGCCTGATACCACAAGTAAGCCTACAGTGTGAGAGCAAAGTGCTCTGTTAGGAAAATATGGAACAATAAGATGAGATGGAGCTAGGTTGTTGAGCGCTTTGTAGGTTAGAATGATATAAGCAAGTTGTATTAAAGTTATCATGTCTAGAAAAATGTTGGAAATTGAAGCCAGGAGGACCCGATTTATGGGAGCCTGATTAAGACCAGAGGCTGCAAACTAGAGGTGAGAGGGGCTTTAGGATCCCCTTGCTCCCCCACATCCACATTCACAACATTACAGGGCCTTTCATTTAAACACAAAATAACTAATTACAGTCGGATGATTAGTTTTGGTAAAATTCAAACAAAACCAACACTTTGGGTTTCATTCCTCAAGTCAGAGAGAATGCAGAACAGTAATGACAAAAAACTTTTGGGGATGCATTCAGAGAACAGATTGCAGTGAAGAGTTTGACAATGCTGATTAAAAAAAAAAAAGGCAATGAATATATTATCCTGCAAAGAAAAGGAAATGTAAACGAGCAGGAACATTTAGGGGACATGGTTCTGAGCACCTGAGTGACAAGATTCTGGTGAACAACTTCCAACACTGAGTAGAGCAACCCTGCAAGCCTCTACGTGCGCACACACACATACACACACAAGTCTACAAGCAACAGACCATTACACTGTTTCACCGCGTCCTAAATGTTTATGAAAATGCTGAATCAACTGCAGAGAAGAGAAATGCGCCCGCTCCGCTCCCTCGTACACGACTCCAAATAATCAGAAGTATAATAGAGCACAAAAACAAACGCTGTGGGAAGTGTTCTACACGTAACGGTTTATTGGCAGAACAAGCTTTTAGATGAGTTAAAAAGCTTTCTGAAGAGCAAAAACATCATTACCCATCTGCTTGAGTTTCTACTAAGTACTTTTCCAACGACGCTGGCGTAGCGGCAGAAATCCTTTTCAATCAGGAGCCTCTTTATTATGCGTATATTCTTATCTTCTAATGGGACTCTCTACTGTGCGTCTTCTCCGCAGCATAATGGGCCATAAACTAAAGTAAATAATTTAAGCCTGCTGCTTTTGCTGCGGCACACCTTGCATTATGAATTTATGTTTAAGGGAGTAACAAGAGATTACAAATCACCGCATTACAGGACGGGATGGAAAAGAGAAGACGGGAGACAGACTGAAGTTCTCTCCTGAGCGGATAACCACTTAGAGATTTGGACTATTACACACGGAGCGGAAGCATCTGCTTAAGGAGGCCAGTGAGCTGCTGTGATTGGTCACATCCTGCAACTAACGCTGCTTTTAACAGCAAATTAGGTCAGATCAGGAGGTTGGCTAATGTGTGGGCTAAGTGAGTAAGATTTTCCTGCCTCGTGCTACTTTTTACTAACTTTTACTTACATGTAAAGGCATCCCAAGTCATTACAGTGCTTGTAAGATTTGTACTTTAAGTACTTATCCAATTTTATTTTTACATATGTGTTTTCAGATGGAAGCAAAGTTGAAAACTGTAATCTCAGTTAAGCCTGTCGCCATAAACAATAATCAATTAATTGCATGATAAATGAAAATTATCGACCTCATTTTCATTCATCGGCTTTATTGTTTCTTCATGTCTCTCTTTCTACTGGAGACACTGGATGACAAAAAGCTCAACTCCGGTGCTCTTCCGGTGAAGAGACAGCCCATGTCACATCAAGGGGCCTCCCTCCCATTTTCTTAAAGAGACACGTTGCTCGCTCCCTCACTATCCATCCTTCGGTTCAAACAGTCTTATACTGCCATCCAGTGGTCCAAAAAAGGTACTACACTCAAAACAAATTAACATTTCTTCTTAAATTTGACAATAATTACTAATTATTGTCAAAATTCAAACAATATTATCATTTATCGCAATAATTTCTGAGACAATTAATCACCCAGCAAAACTTGTGATCGTGACAGGCCTAAACTCAGTTCCCCTGTGAGCTGCTTTGTCTTTTCTCTGCTGCAGCGCTGCCAGCCTCGGATCTTTATGCTTCTTAATGTATCCAATAAGCAGAGGGATACAGCTGGCCTCTAAAGTTGAATAGAAAGACAACTGGTATGTGTGTATGACTACTTGTGTGTGTGCATGTGATGGACAGGCAGCTGGAGCTGCGCTGCCTCCCAGGCCCTTCGGAGATGGAGGCACCAGCGCCCTCTCCCTCCCCGAGAGGAAGCGTAGTGACCTTTTGCGGTGGTGGCGCTGGCTGGTGTGTGTACTTACATCAACGTAATTTGCATTAATGTAATCGGAGCTCTGTTCCCCCTCCAGGGTCTGCAGCCTGACACGGGAGTGATCATCTGGAAGAGAGGCAGAGAGGAAGAAACCAGTGTTGAATTAATCATATTAACGAGGCCAAATAAAGGGAGGAGACGGAGAGACAAACGGGGAAGAAAGTTTTGGGGGAGAAATTAAAAAAGTGGGATGGAGGTGGAAAAGCAGCGGCAGACGTGCGTCTTGGAGAGGCATGAATCAAAGTGGGGTAGCGGGGATGAAACATCACTTTACACAGTCAGGCAGGTGTGACGCAAGAAAGAAACGTTGAATTTAAGTTCTTAATAATCGTGACGTGTCTGTTAGCACCTAATTCAAGATGGCTACCACAGCTAATCAACATTTCAAGCTCAAAAATGGATGTAGCAGTCAGGTTGACATATTTAGAGCTAATATTTAGTGTGGTAATAACATCACATACTTTGAGTGCTAACAGATCTTTGTGCAAAACTGTGACGTGGAAGGCGGCGATATGAAGCTTTTTGCTTCTAAACAAAAATCATACGAGCTCTAACTTTAACCTCCTAACAAATGTATACAAATGCTGGAAAACAACAGAGAATAAATTCAGATCTCCTAACATTGCTAAAGCTGACATCCCGTCCTGCGTGGCCTATTTCTCCTAACTGAAAAGGCAGCATGAATATAAAAGCAGAAAGGAAAGGTCAAAGCTGCGCTCGTTGGCTGATAATAAAACTCTATTTGAGCAGCTTAGAGTCATCCAGTCACAAGCCTGGCCAATAAATCAGCCCAAAGCACGGGAATGGCACACACAAAAAAATAATAAAATAAATAAAAAGTCACGAGCAGAGAAAGAAGAGGTGCTTTGTACACACATGCAATAATATTCCCATATCGGTTCTTCATGCGGTTCTCATCCTTTTTGGCTGAGTCCCAAGGGGCAGATTGTCCTTCAAAAAAGCTCTGCAAAGGGAGAAAACAGAGAACAGAAAGCGGGAGATGAAATATTGAGTCATGTGTAAGCACTCTAAATGATAACCAGGGTAGAAGAACGCACTTTTCCTCTTTCAGTTCAGCAGAATAAAAAAAAACATTCACATCATAATCAGACATGAAACGCAGCAAGAGAGGGGGATCCCAGGGAGTAGAGTCAAAAAATGAGCGCCATTAGGGCAGGGGCACCGCACTCAAACCTCTCCCCCAGGGCTGCTCCCCCCTCCTGGGCTGACCTGTCTGCCTCCCTCTTCTGAAGGACTCAATCAGCTCGTTGGGGGGGAGAGTTGGGAAAAAAAGCGCGCTCATCGTCTGCAGATCAAAACTGCTCCGCTCAGATTACTCTCATGAAATATTTATCATGTCTCGCGGGGAAGATTCCTATTCTGATGGCACACCAGGCACAATTAGACCAAATTATGAAAATACATCCTCGATGCCGGTCCGCCGCGGCCCAGCAGGGCCGGGAAAGGTTGGCTCCAAGCAGACTGGGCTGGACAAAATAAAATGTTAATCTGCCTTTTGGATCGTAAGATAACGCACGTGTGAAAAGTCAGCTAATAACTTACAGCGCTTCTGCAAAAAATACACTAAAATAAAACAAAACGTGCACGAGAGGTTAAGGAGGGAAGAGTTGCTTTTTAGCGTTTGGAGCTAGATTCAATCATCACTCATCCGGGACGTGATGCTTCCATTCATCTAAGTGCTGTGGCAGGCAGCAGGCTGTTTGTCTAACATAAAAAGCCCCTCAGACACCACACAAGGACATATAGTTCTGTATGTAGTCCGAGAGATTAGTGACTTCACCAAGAAACGGCTTTAAAATGCTAAAAATACGTCCCATCCTTCCAGGGATGATGGACGCGTGTCTCCGAGATGGATTAGTCAGGCCTCTCCTCTCGTGTCTACGTCGCTCCAAAGCATAAAGGTCTTAAATCACAGATTCCAGGACAAAGATAAAAGACAAATCTGATTTTATTTTAAACAAACGACCTCCTGTTTCAATTCAGATGGAGTCCAAAAACGGTAAAAATATATATATATGTGGAAATGATCATCTCAAGCAGGAGGCGAAACACAACAGCGCTTGAGCCATGAAACTATTTAGTGGATGTTTTTGTGCTTCACTGCATCTGCAGGTAGGTTTTTTGTTTATTATCCTCAGATTATTCCCTCTGGCAGAGATCCAACTTAGTATGATTTTAATTACAGCGTGACTCCTGCTCTGCAGTCCCAGAGCAGTTTGTTTCTTGAGCAGTTTCTTTGTATCCAACTGTAAACGAAAGGCAAAATGCTCTCTCTGCATACAGTCGCTGTGGGGAAACCTCCACACAGCAGGGGCTTGACATACGGTGCACACGATGGGAAAAAGAAGCAAAAGATGAAAAAACACTGGATGCTAACACCGAAGCAGAGCGGTTTGTAATTAATCACTGAGCGAGAAAAGACTCGTTCAAATGAACTTCATTTGTTTGTTCCGATTTGTGGGGAAAGTGCTTCACGATTCTGCACACTTCTGCTCTGACACAAGCTGAAAACAAGTGCAGGACAATGGCAACATGGCGGCTTTGATGCAGCTGCTTACTCAAAGCGCGCTATGGGGTGCCATTTGTAAAGTTACACAGTCAAAAATTAACAGCTACATTTTGATTTATTTAGCTTTTCATAAGAAAATAATATATATTTTCCAAGGTCATATTTTCACCATGTAATTCATACATTTATAAATGTCATAGTTCCAAATTAAATATTTAATTTACAAGCTAAATATTTAGTTTACAAACTAAATATTTAACTTGCAAGCTAAATATTTAGTTAGCAAGCCATAAAGTAAATGTTTATGTCCAACCTAATTGTTTATTTACAAACTAAATATTTATCTTGCATGTTAAATATTTAGTTAGCTACTTAAATATTTATTTTGGAAATAAATATTTAGGTCTGAGCTATATATTTAGTTAGCAAATAAAATATTTATTTTGAAAATTAAATGTTTAGTTAGGAAAATAAACATTTGGGTCCGAGCTAAATATTTAGTTAGCAAATTAAATATTTATTTTAGAAATTAAATGTTTAGCTTGGAAATTTTTTTTAGATCTAAACTAAATATTTAGTTAGCAAATTAATTATTCAGTTTAGGAATTAAATGTTTAGCTTAGAAATTATGAGTTTAGTTTGGAAATTAAATATTTAGCTTGGACAATAAATATTTAGTTAGGAAATTACATGTTTAGTTTTGAAAATAAATATTTAGATTGAACATTAAATATTTAATTTATACTTAAACATTTAGTTCACCAACTAAATATTTAACTTGCAAGTTAAATGTTTAGTTTGTAAATTAAACATTTATCTTGGACATAAACGTTTAGTTTGTAAACTAAATATTTAGTGTGGAACTAAATATTTAGCTTGCTAATGTAATATTTAACTTACAAGTTAATATTTAGTTTGTAAACTAAATATGTAGCTTGTAAATTAAATATTTAGTTTGGAACTTTGACATTTATAAATGTATGAATAACATGGTGAAAATACGAGTTTGAAAAAAAACCTTTTTTTCTTATGAAAGGCTAAATAAACTAAAATATTGCTGTTAATTTTTGACAGTGTAATTTTACAAATGGCTCTCCAATGTGCAGGACTGTTTTAACATGCACAGTTTTTTTCACACGTTGCAAAAGCTTCACAGTATTTCCACAAACTGTCCAGCTTTTGCAAATGTGGTTTTGTAAAGAGCTTTACAGTGTCCTCCTATTGCGTTCTACCGTTCCAGTCATGAAATCTGCTCTCAGGGAATAATCGTTCAATACAACTGATTAACATCTGAAGCAAACTTATTTTAAACAAAAGCCGCCACAGCCCTCCGACTTCATAAAACACAAAATTCAGTCAGTTTTACAGATACTGTAAAATGTTGACTCATTTACAACGCTTACTGTAAGTGCAACTTATTGCATTTTTTTTTTTTGCCTAAAACTTTAGCAGTTTAACTTTACCTGTTGGCCTCAAACTTGTTTGTTTGTTAGCAAAATATTGGAAAAAAACACCTGAATGTAGGGATGCACAATATTATTGGCATGGTATCGGTATCAGCCAATATTAGCGATAAAGTTAAATATCGGACATTGGCCATTCCATCAAAATAACTCACCGATATAAAAGGAACTGTTTATATATATAATATTTATATAGTGTTACATCATTTTCAGACCCCTTTTTGGCATCTGCATTTGGTAGTATGCCAAACTTGCAAAGACCATGCAGAATAATGTAGTATTTTAATTCCACAGCAGAGAAAGCTATGTAGTCTCTGTAAGTAGGTTTAGGGAAAAAAATATCAGTATTGGTATCAGTTATCAGCCAAACAAGTTTTAACATGTCCAATATCGGCCAAAAATCCAATATTGTGCATCCTTATCTAAATGGATTTTGATGAAACTTTCAGGAAAAACTCTTTGGATCTAGGAACCATCCCAGTTCAAGCTGATTGCCACCATTGCTGCGATTCGTTCAATCTTTACAAATATGGAGCAGATCTTTGTTGCGGTGGTCGCTGAGAGTCAGTTTTAACACATACACTAAGCATGACGCTTTGTGACATCACATTTTTCCAAACAACACTATTTTCAAGGTTTACTCAAAAAGGCTACAACTGTCAGATGAGGCTAAAGCTGATGGATGAAAGGCGGTGGGCGACATGCAAGTCTTCAGCGAAGGATTGGCTCTAAATTATGTTTATGATTTTAAATGTTCCAATGACACTGTCAAAACATGACCGGAATAAGTAAAAAGCAACATATGACACTGTTAAACTCTTTAATTACACTTTAATTAGAGCTGCACAATATATGAAAAATTGATTCTCATTGCATCATCAATGGTCACAACATGAACACTGTAATGATTTGCAATATTTTGCATCAAGAAGCTGCACATAAAGGATTTACTGGGCAACCAAATGGACCCTAATGTCTTAAATATGAAAGATGATAATGTCCAAAATGCTGAAAGCAACATGGAATGGGTTCTGGATATAACAATGAACAAAAATTGGTTTTATTACTACAATTTACATCACCGCAATAGTCAACAATAATTATCATAATTGCATGTTTTCCTAATATTGTGCAGCCCTACATTTACATCTGTTGGTAAATGCCCTTTTCAAAAAAAGTCATAATATTTACTTGGGACCTTAAAAAATGTCCACAATCACTACGGATCTGTCAGGTTTACTCCTTTTATCCCTGTCTAGAACATTAATTGAAAAATAGATAAAAAAAAAAAAAAAAAAGCAAAACTCACAAGTAACCAAAAGTATCGTCTTACCTCGTTTATCTGATCCAAAGTTAACGTACAGAATAACAAGAAGCATGGGTCAAAGAGAGATATAGTACAATGTAAGTCAACAGGTTTAGAGATGCGCTAGGCTCCAATCTCATTATGAAAAATGGAAACGGTTAAAAAGGGCATTAACCTTAGGAGATACAGGAGACAGCAGTGGAACAACATACAAATGGATTTCTCTATAAGTGAGAATGTGCTCCGTCACACCCTTTAAGCACCCTGAGGCTTTAGTTTTTCTAACATCCCTTTAATTGTCACTTCTGCATCCATGCAGTAGTTGGCTAAACTCAAAACCCTTTTATCCAAAATGTATTAGGTCTGCAGGGCAGCTCAAAGGACTCTGCCCACTCTGTGATTTGATGCTGCATGTTTTATTTCCTTCCACAGCTACGAGGAGGGAATTATTGACAGGTCTCCACATATGGCAGCAGCAGGTACGGTGGGAGACGAGGAGAGGGAAAGAAAGCTGAGCAAGGAACATGGGAGGTGCGATTAAGAAAATCACAAAAATATAATGAATAAGCAGAAAATGTGAACAAATAAAAGGGACGAGAGTAAAAAAAAAAAAAACTTAACAGGAGAGAATCAGGAGTTGGAAAGGCAACAATGAGTACCGTATTTTTCGCCGTATAGGTCACTTTTTTTTTTTGCATAAATTTGCAAGTCCTGCAACTTATACACCGAAGTGACTAATATACGTTTTTTCCCCCCCATATTTAAAACCCAATTTTTGTTCTGACAATTTTCATTCATTCTGACATGGAAAATATTGAACACTACCATTTTCAGCCGCTACAGGGCCCTCGACTAATAAGGCAAGCCAAGTGTCTCATTATTAGATAAAAGTGGCTATTAATGAGACATTTGGCTTGCCATAGCAGCCATCTTTGTCTCGCTCAGGAACTCCTGAACAAACAAATCAGCTGCATGTCGCCGCGCCGCCCAGGCACAATGCAATTGATTTGACCATTAAAGTGTATTTATTAGGAAAAGTTCAACTGAGACACACCTTTACTATAATGTTGAGCAAACAAGTAATTGTTTTTAGGTGGTTGTCTTGTTAAATTTTGAAGAAATGCACCGCAAGTCCTTTCTCTGCGCTGCAGCAGCTGCGAATCGATTTTTGAAATGCAGCTGATTTGACCATTAAGGTGCATTTATTAAGGAAAAGTTAGACTTAAACACACCTTTGCTATAATGTCGAGCAAACAAATAATTGTTTTTAGGTGTTAATCTTGTTAAATTCTTGTTAAAGTCCTCCCGTGCACGCTCCCATGGTTACCATTTGGCAACCAATAGATTTTTGGCACAACACCGGCCCACATTTCCAGGTTGACAGCGGTGATGCATAATAGATGCGACTTATACGGCAAAGCGATTAAAAAAAAGAAAAGTTTTTTCTACTTTATTAAACATTTTTGGACTGATGCGGCTTATACGGCGGTGCGACGTGTACGGCGACAAGTACGGTATAAAGAAAATGGGCACAGAAATGGATCAAAAGACCATCTTGAGGTCAGATTGATGCAGATGAGATGGTGAGGATGAATGATTAAAAAAAGTTCAACCTGAAGATGATCTGTTACAACATCAGGGAGGGAGGTGGGCGACCGAGGGATGCTGAGGAGGATGGAGAGCAGCCAAACCTCTGCCAGCTTCCTGCACTAATGAGGGAAAACAAGACTGATGCTCTTCTGGGGCAAAATCCTTTGTTTTGGTGTCAGATTACAGGTGCTGTTGTGAGGGGAGCAGTTGGCTGCCATCGGTGGGCTCTAATCGTACAGGACATAAGCTTACACACCATTCCTCACACTGTTTTTTTAAATTTTGTATTTAGGGGGAGCGTTTTGGTTTTTCACATTGGCCTACAGGCGAGCCACCACGGAGAATGTGAAGAACAGCACGACACATAAAGACACTGAAAACGAGAAGAAAGAGATAAACTAATGTGAACTCGCTGAGACAGGGCACATTAACAATTTATCATAAAAGTGAATCTAGGAAGCAACAAACCGGTTCTGCTCTGTGGTGCAAAACAAAAAGTGACAGACAGGAAAGCGACAAGACTGGAGGCTGTGACGCACATAAACTTGCATCGAGCTGACAAACGTTTCCTTTTAAGAGCCGGCGTGGGGATGCGACAGGTCTGCGGCCTGGCTTCACGTGTCCCCGCCGCCTCCGCGGAGGAGGGTGGCGTCCTACCTCGTACTCCTCCTTGAAGCCGTAGCCCTCGGCGCACTTCATCTGGGTGATGTGCTGGAGGAGGTCGGCCACGCGGATCGCTGGGTGCAGCTGGCCCGTCTGGTACGGCACGTCCACGGGCTCCCGCTTCCTCAGCGAGTGAGTGTGCGACTGCACCAGGCTGCTCGTGTCACTGCTCATGTTCTGGCTCTCATCTGTGGAGGGGGACACAAAAACAGGCCGGACGCTTGAGGACAGGGAACTCTGATTTAAACAGCAGGTCCAGCAGGGTGACATAAGGCTTGACACAGCAAATGACAAAAAGTTTTTTTTACAACTTTTACCATCATATAAAGTTGATATGATTAGTTTATCTCTTCAATATTCTCATAGAACAGATGGCACATTATCCCATTTACTGCTAAGCATTATGTCACCTCCCTCCAGATTGATAAACAACTCTCAGCTAGTAATCTGTTTGTTATGGATGATCACAACAACACAACATCATTGAGTAATAGGATGAGTCATGTGGTGGGAAGGTTCACGTCCATCTGTCTCAGTGTGGCTGGAAAATACTGAACGCTATAGCTGGTTTAAAGGGATAGTCCAACCATCTTTGGGGCGATGTTCTGTCTAATTAATACCTTATGAGCCGTGACGTCAGTCACAGAGCACAGTTTTAACATCCAGGCTAGCAGCTGTTAGCCTAGCCAGGCGGATATTTTTGCCTCATTTCCCATCACTTCATGCTCTGAGGCTGATATCATGACCATTAAGGCACTAATTATTAATAACTACTTAGAACATCACTTCAAAGGTCACTGGATTATTCCTTTAAGTAGCATGCTTATATTACAAGCATTTATTATGACACCTGTCGAGAAAAAAAAAGGTGTATATGTCCGTCAGCTGTGAGAAACTGCAGAGATCAATCGTTAGAGGAGTGCTCATAAAGATGCTGTAAAACAACAGGTTGGCTGTGTTTGCTGCGAGGACAGTATGTTGGTTTGGGCTGCAGCTCATGTAGCGTTCCAGCTCTTTCATACAGTAATCCAGTCAGTGGCAGACATGAGGCACAGATGCTTTGGGGGAGCCAGCGGACGATGGAGGGTGTCCAGAAACATGGAGGAGGATGTGAGGTGGGGGGAGAGGTGGGGGGTGCAGTGGGGCCACAAGTGAGCATGTTGCAGCAGGCGCCATCAAAAGCATCACAGAGACACAGCGTAGATTTAGCCCCGCCCACCCATATTTCCCCCTTTATTCATGTAAAAATTACAAGATAAATCATAATAATAACATCAAAACAGAGGAAGAACCTGGGAGGGTGGGAGAAGAGATGGGAGGAGAATGCATGGGGTGATGCCGACATGGGGCGCTGTGTGCACTTTGACCATGCTAAGCTAATGGTGGTGAGATGCTAACATGTCCACTGGTCATGCAATGGATGTGAGAACGTCAGAAGCGGCCAGCGCTGGCTCGCTTTCTGAGTGAAACATCGCCTCCTTCCCCAAACCCAGGGGCCACTTGGGAAAACTTACCATTAATGGGCACTTTTTAGATAGCAGATACATAAGAGGTTACGTATGTAAAGAAAGAGAGAGAGAGAGAGGAGAAGAGACAGGAGAGAGGGGATAAGCAACAATACAGCATGAGAACCTGTTACAGTCGTTTTAGAGCTACGCTACAGGGCAAGATCACATGCCTGCTTAGTTCAAAAAGCCTCATTGGGGCGGGGGGGATGCTGAGTGGATGGATGGGGCAATTTAAACAGTGCAAGACAAAAAATGTTAAAGAAATAAAAACAAAACAAGAAAGTCATGGAGTTTTTGGGGAGAAAATAATAATGGAAAGCTGAATATTTTAACAAGCTACTTTTTGTTTTTGTTTTTGGAGGATTCTGACTTTTTCCTCCCGTAATTGCTCTAATTAAATTTTGCATGTGCTTGTGGAAACACCTGCTTTCACAAGGAACGTGAGATTAATCAATCCCGAACGCTCTAATCTGTTTTGATTGTTAACCTCGACTGATGAGAAAATGCCATGACTGAAAGCGCGCAACCTTTTCTGGACGCTTTAATTTGACGCTAATCGCCTCGTGCTTCATTAAACGTGGAACTAACATCAGCAGCTGTCACGGGAGAAGTGATGAAATGCGCTGCTGTAAGTTGCATTGGTGCAAAAAAACAAAAACGATAACTAAACTTCTGACATTTGTAGTAAAGCTGAAGAGTCGCTTGTTGCCTCTTTCTTTCGTGGCCTTGAGTGTTTAATTATTACGGCTCCTAGTGCCCCACTTGGAAGCAGCATTCTGCGCTCGGCTGGTAGAGAATAAAAGCATCTGCTCGCCTGAGAAGCTGCACTTTTCTGGATATGCAACAAAGGACAGTAATAATTAACAGAAGAACAAAATGCTTTTCGTGATTCTATTTTATCGCTGAACAAGATGTACGAACTGGCAAAAAAAAAAACCAAAACCAGAAACAAGTAGGTCAGTAGCGTTTTGCCAAAGGCGGCGGGGAGAGCAACATTAAAAAGAATAATAGAAAAGGTTGTTGTTTTGGAAGGAGGGAGGGGAGTTAAACGTGTAGTGAGGAGAGTGGAGGGGGAGGAGGAAGGGGAGGGCAGCGCTGCTAAGGCTAAACTTTAGCTGTTCGGAGCTTGTGTTTTATTTTCAGCAAAGAGTCTTTTTGCTTTTACTCGTACACAGTTCGTGCCAGTGCTGCTGCTGTGGTTGCCCACTCGTTGCCCCCTCCCTTAGACACTCCCCCCAACATCCAGTCCACATGTCCGTCCATGCTTATGAGAGGTCAAACACGTTAAGTGACGTCACACGCACGACACGCAATGCGGATGGGATGGAGTGAAGCCAGCCTCGGCACGGGAGACAGACAGAGCTCTCCTCGATTGGTCGAGGAGTGGGGGTGGGGGTGGGGGGTGGGGGGGAGAGAGGAGGAAGCAGCAGGCAGGTATGAAGGTGAGGAAGCCATCTTTAATTAATAACCTAAAGAAAAAGTCATTTACTTAAAATAAAATGTTTTTTGGAGCTTCAAGACACTGGATAAGTAAAATGCAACTTTTGTTCTTTACAGCGTCAAAACGGAGAACAATGAAAGTGTCTCACCTAAGATGGCAGTCGGCACAAAGGGATCTGCTCAAACGCCAGAAAAAGTGCAGAAGTTGGAAGAGGAAAGAGTCAGCAAAAGACAAAAAACAACATCGACAAAAAAGAAAGGACACTTTGTTTTTCTCGGTTTCTTGCCAAACAAAACACCAAGAAACGGTTCATAACATCTGGAAAAGCTAATTATACAGTAAGTTTAGCCGATTATAAATCTCGCTGCCCTTTACTCCGCCTAATCAATGGGCTGTGAAGTAATTACACAAGACACACAATTATGGATATTATTTAAAGCCATAACTGAACAACTCAAATCCGTCATTGTGAAGTGCCATAAAACAAGAAATGTAGCGGAGGGGTTAAAGCCACCCTGGGTTAATTTATCTGTTTTCTCAATTGTGAAATAATTTTCAAAGTTTTAAAACTTGTCAAATATATCGAGCCCAGTTGTGTCTCGCATTACAGTATTGCTTTATAAATTAAATTAGTAATGTAAAACTCGTTAAAACTTGTTGAAAACAAACAAACACAAAAGACAAAACAACAATGGCTCTTAATCTGTTGTGACACTAATTTTCCCACTTTTCTTAATAGCTGAATTTGTCAACGCAGCCGTTCAGACCGCGAGAGAAACGCGGTGTTTTCTGCAAGCAAGAACGAGAAAGCAAGAAGGAGATGGTGTTTACCTGGGTAGTAGGAGTTGGTGGGGATGGATGAGGTCAGAGTGTTGCCTTTTGGCAGCGTGAAGGAGGAGGGTGATGATCCAACTGCAGATTGAAAAAAAAAGCATTAACAACGTAAATTTGAACAACTTAGGATGCAACCACGATGTAAAAATACACCTCTTGCTTTTCAGACTCATATACAGTAGTTTCTCGTTAATCACGGTGGATCCGTATCCTGAAGCCCTGCGATAAGTGAAAAAACGTGAAGTAGGAATAGTACTTTGTAGTACAAGTAGTAAGTAGTAGTTTATTTTAGTATATATATACACATATATATATATATATA
>NC_056506.1:42849777-42882326 GCF_014905685.2 Nematolebias whitei | reverse complement strand
GGTAAAGATGGATGAATGGATGGTAATATGGGCCCTTCAGTGCTTATGCTTATAATGCGTATTAAAAAAAAAATCAATTTGTAGCCAATTTAAAATCAGATATTTAAGCAAAAGGGTTCATTATATAATTTGTGTTTATAAGTGTAGAACAGAACACAATCACAAAATGTATGTGGGCATAAAAATTGTAATAAATTAGTCCCTGGATTGTCATTGTTCCATACAGCATCAACACAGCTGCCAAGCCAAGTGGTGTACGGGTGATGAGAGTCAGTTTGTTCAGGAAAGAATCCGTCATTCAGGATATTTGGAGCTGGATTGACATTCCTGACAGAAACGAAAGGTCAGAGAGGGCTTTACAGCAGCAGGCAGTGTCAGAAATGATGCGTTTAAATCGACAGAGGGCTGGATTTAAACATTAACAGACGGTTAATCAAGGTCAGAGCATCTTTGGGGGCTCAGCTCCTAGAGGGGTGCAGAGACAGAGGCTGCTGTGGATTTTTAATCTGGCTGGGATTACAGCAGGTCAAGCTCTGGGTGCCATTTTAGCTCGACAAAGTATTGAGTTTAACCTGGGACAGAGAAAATTAATAGATTTGTGGCAAGTGAGCAAATCTAGTGTGCTTCTTTAATGACTTACGCAGCGTGGCGCTGAGTTGACGACCTCATGGCAGACATCTCGGCCCTTTAATGTTTACTGATAAGCTTTGAGGTCTGGTTTGGGATTTCAGGATGTCTTGATTATTGATCCACTCACATCAGTCTGTTAATAAGTTTTACCACAACAGCTGAACACAGTTATAGTGGAGGAATTGCTTAGAATAAACCAGAGCGTTAAGTCTGAAAGCATTTTGACGAATAAATAATTAAAAGGGAATATTTAAAACAGTTTTTGAGAGCTTGTGAGGCAGAATGAAGCCAATGAGAAAAATAAAAGAAAATCTAATATTCTTTAAATCTTTGAAATAAAATTAAAAACCCAGTTTTTGTTTTAGAATAAAAAAACAGTTCATTTTTTGACTTAAACTCTTTCTTTAAAGCAGCGCAATTAAAGACGAATCGTTCGCGCAGGCTGATAAAAGTCTGACACAGAACAAAAATAAATCAAAAACAAAAGAGATGTTTTGGCGGTTCTTCATTAAAAATACATCGTAAGCAGTAATTTATTCAGCTAGATGTGATAATTGATAGAAAATGAAAAGAAAACTGAAGGTTAATGAGCAGAAGTTACACTCACTGGCCTCACTATTTTTCACGCTCGTTTCACAGTAAATTTTTCTTTTAATTTGTTCTGGAATTTACTTTAATTCCAGCTCATTATTTATTGCCCTTAATGATGTTTTTTCTTGAGATTTATTTCCCACATTTAAGTTTGGGTATTTTTAAACTAGTAGTTCAACAACTTTGTATGGAAGCAGAGAGAAAGCATTTTTAAGACATTATCTGAACACAATTAGCTATTCATGAAATTATTTCGAGATAACAAAGCTCCTTTTAAGAAAAACAGAATAATAATTTGAGTTATTTCACTCTAGAAATGTTTAGTTTCAGTGTTTTTCTAAATCACATTGAAAACAAAGCTGTTGTTTTTTTCAGTTAAGAGATCAAGATAAAGTTTGAACATGATTTAAGATGAATATGTCACATTAAAGTCCCTCCACTGAAGAGAGTTAACATATGCGTTTAAATTATTATAAATCATCGTGACACTGACGCTAAATATAGAAATTGAGTGGAACAAAGAAATTATAAACTTCTCGCAGTCATGAGACAACAAAGCTGTCATCAAGAGAAGAAACGTCTAATTTCTCCAGATAACGGAATAAAATAATTTATCTTGAGTTAATGATCGACTGATGATCTCAAGAAAATCAGATCCAATTTAAAATCTGCAGACCTCAGCTTCCGTAATCTGGTGTAATCTAATTTATTTATGTTCCCCCAGCAGGTCATGCGTGTGACATCGTGATGATGGAGGCGGTGGCCACCTTACCTCGCCCGTTGACGGTGAGGGTGCACTCGCTGCGGCCGTTGAGCGTGAGCGCGCACTCGCTGCGCGTGTTCAACGTCAGCGCGCACTCGCTGCGTGTGTTCAGCGTGTGGTTGTGCGTGTCCATGAAGGACAGCGCCTCGTCACAGTTGGTCCCCTGCTCCGTGTAGCTCTTGTCCATGGAGTTGACCATCACCGTCATCTCTTGGCGGGTGCTGTTCAGCGTCTCTTTGCGCTTCTTGGCCAATTTCCTTGACGGCGGAGGGGGTTAGGGGAAATAAAAACAATCAGTCAGACAAAAAACAGCAATGATGATCCTAAAATGGATCTGATAAGAAACCGGCAGCGATGACTCATCGATGCAACGAGATAGCAGAGCTAATGTTGCCCAGGCTGTTATCACATCAGGTTTTATTAGGCAGCAGAAGAAAAAAATCCTGGAGAAGGAAGGAAAAGGTGCGACACCATAACCCAAATACATCAGTGGTCTTATAGTAATTTAAAGGAGGAGCTTTAGAGTTGTGGACACTGAACTGAAACAGTCAACCGGCTCTTACTGGCCTACTTTAGGTTGATGTGTTGGCCCCATCCAACACCAGTAAATGTTGGTATTCACACTAAACACATGTACACAAATCCACACAGAGGCACACTATACGAAAACTGACTTTTCTTTTGCTAAAGTCCCTTTTTTTCCAGCATAAAAAATACAAATTGGATTCAAGACTGTACCAGGCTCAAGTTGTACATTTAATACTTGAGTATTGTAGAAGATTAAATTTATAGTCTGGACCTTTTTGTTTATTTTCGCATGCACTGTTTTAAAACAACAAACTTTTTCTGTTTTGCCTCCAGACTCTCAGACAATTGCTTTGATTGATTTTTAAATTCTCTTCTAGTATTCTTACACAAAGAACCTTTCATTGATTTCTCAGACCGCATGCTGTGAGGCACAAAAACGTTTTTTTCGTCCATAATTTTGACCTTAATGAAAGTACGTTTTCTCTATAAACAAGTGACTTTAGTCTTATTAAATTTAGTAGATAAATATATAGTAATGAATGAGGCTGTAAGCTGTGTGGAATTAAAATCTACCATTTTCCCGTAATCAGAGCCTCCTGGCCTGAACTAAAGAACATGGAGTCCATAAAGCTGTTCTTTAAACCTGGTTTATGCTGCACCTGCCGCTCTGCGTCTCTCTCATGTCGTCTTGCAACAATTCTCACCTCACAGTACAAAGTTGTGTTGGGATATTTGTATGTTTTTGATCTGTGGTGCACATTTCAGTTTTTGTAACTTGATGCACATGCACGAGTCTCACGTTGTGAAACAGCATGCCAGAATTTTTAAGCGTATTTGTTTCTACAGGCATCCATACAACTGAAAAAAAAAAAAGCCAAGAAGATACAGTCACTGCAGACATTATACAAACGTCACAAACTTCTGAGATATGATGACGCTTTGTGGTCATGTTTGGGTTTTTTTGTGTGTGTATGAAGAACCTTTTTCCTTTTCTCATGTTGCATTTTTTGTGGTGATCCCAATTGTTTAAGAGGAAAACTGTAGTGACTGCCACACATCTAAAGCTCAAATACTAATGGTAACTGTTATCTTGACGTTACAATTTGCTCAAGCCACAAGTCGATCACTACTACAGTCGTTCCTTGCACTGTGTTCCAATGTAAACAATAGTCTAAAACCCTATTTGCATGTAAACCATCTCTGGGAAAAATAACCTTTTTTCTGATAAATACAGCAGTCCCTCTCTACTTCACAGTTAATTATCGTGGACTCGCTCTATCGTGGTTTTTCAAAGTAAGATTGGACATGACACACAATTGGCTGATTGATGGATGAGCCGCGCAATCGGCATGGATTTTTTTTTATTTAAAATAAATTATTTAAAGTTATTTAGCACCTGCTGCACATGCAGCCCACAGCTCCAGAGCTCCCTCTTGCAGCTGATCAGCTGATCTCTGCTCTGCTGTGGAGAAGTGGGCGTGGCCGAGAGCAGCCAAGGCAGAGAGCAGAAATCATGACAGTCTGTGCTCTTTTAGAGCGTTTAGAGTTTAGAAATATTGTTAACCCTCTCTTATGTTCATCAGTTCGGTTCGGCTATAATTCACAGACTTAAGGCGAGCAGAGTCGGGCATGGAGTCGATTCCAAAACCATCAAAAACTGGGATTTCATCAGGAGCCTGTGAAGCTGCTGCCCAGCTGACTGTGGCCATCTTGGCATAAATGCATCTACTACTGAATGCATTTTGGAGTTAACATAATTTAAGATGGAAACCACAGTCAATTGATTTTAGATAAAACAAGAAGAGCTAAATTTCGGTCAAGTTTAAAGATGTGCTAAAATATGTTGTGGCTGTAGCTGAGAGTCTGTAGCACAGTCTGAGCTAACACACACAGTGTCCCATAACTTTAACCAAATGGTTTCATCGCCATCATTTCTCAATATGAGATCATCTTAGTCGAAAAGTGCTGGGAAAAATGGATTCCTGTATGGGTGACGAACTGAGTTAACAAAAGGAGCCAAAACTGGGAAACTTTGTCTGAGCCACAGGCCACTTTCAGCTGATACATTAACTCGAGTCACCTGTAGTAAGTGCTGTGTGTTGTCATCATTGTAAGTTCCCATACAATGGCAAAACAAGTTCTCTGCATTTAACCCATCACACTGGGATACACCCTGATGGAGCAGTGGACAGCTATGTAAGATTCCTGGGGTGCAATTAGGGATTGGGAGTCCTGCTCAGAAACACCACGACATGTGGGAATGGCTGGGGATCGAACCTGGGACTTTAAGGTCCCAAGTTGGCTGCCCTCCCTCTAACCCATCTCGGCCCCACATACATAGCTGGTTGCAGGTTCATCAAGAAGAGTTTGATCTGTCTCATCTGACGTTCTATTGCTCTTTCCACATCAGAATCAATAATGAAAGAATGATCCGACATTCATTCTGGTTTCAAAGTTAGCCAGCTGGCAAGGGAAGTCTATACTAAATGATGTATTTATCAGTTTTTTTTAAAAGGAAAAAAAAAAAAGAGGAAATATTTTACATTTAAATGATCATCTTGGGGGACCAATTCAATTCAATTCAATTCAAAAATACTTTATTCATCCCAAAGCGAAATTAAGTGTTGTCATAGCTCATCATCCTGGTTACAATAAAGAGTTGTTAGATGCTGATAGCTGTGGGCAGGAAGGATCTCCTGCAGTAAATCCGAAGAAATGGCCTCAGATACCGATCCGTACACCCGGATCCAGCTTGCTGTCAGATCCAGTGTGCCACTCGGTTGCACTGGGCAGCAGGACTGCCCGAATGTGGGCAGAATTCCTCCCTGAGCAGTGGCCACTCCTCCCAGCAGTCTGCTGAGCTCATCGTCACCATGGACAGACAGCTGAAGTTGCCGGGGGATGATCCTGGTCCTCCTGTTGTCACAAGTCGAGTTTCCCACCAGCTCCAGGATCTTGGCGGTCAGGTACTCGAGCACCACCACCAGGTTGATGAGAATTCATCCACGGCTCCTCCTTTTCAACCAGATTTGGCTCACAGGAATGTCAAGCCTTTAATAGGTCACACTTGACCTTTAGCATCCTAGAGGTAGGTACTCACATTAAATAATTTTCTGCTGTCATTAATTCCTGCATTAAATTGTCACCCTGAAGAGTTAACTCTCGTATAGGTTTTTTATGCATCACAGAAGAAAAGCAAACAGCTTGAGCACTGCAGCAGTAACCATATCTAACGCCTGTCGCTGCTCTGTAGCTGGAGGGGAGTGAGCGGTGTAAAAATTAACTATGGCAACCCTCACACTGATTCTCGCACTTTGTTGCTCTCTGTGTGACCCCTCCACCATCCTTCCCCTCCACCCTCCTTTTCCTATTTGAATTGAAGTCTCTCTGGCGGACAACTGCTGTCTAATGATGCTCTCCTGCTGCTTTGTTTTCGCAAATCTCCCCTGTTTATTCAATTTTGTCACCGTCTCATGCCATATGGCAACAGGCTCCCGCTGCCTTAAAACAGTCATTTGCTCCGAAGGCCACGACGTGAAGCTAATAGTGGATCCATTCTTCAGAAAGGAGAGTGACAAAGTAGTGACATTTTTCCTACGCCGAACATCCTTCTTTTATTTGGTTAACTTTAATCTGCAATTAGAGCAGGGGACAAAATGGCAATCTTGTCGCTCCTTTTTTTTATTTTTTCTCATTATAGCTTCATAAAGTAGTAAGGAGCAACGAGGGGGAGAATCGTGCACACCCCAGGCGACATTAGGACTGATTCAGCACTGTGTGCGCTCACCGAGAAGACTATTAGGGACAACAAGAAGCCAGGTTTTAAAAACTGTACCACTGTTCTTATTTCTGAATGCGCAAAACAACTTGGGTTTCGTCTTTCCTGGCCGGTGCAGCAGCTGAAGCGAGAGCGTTGAAGATAAATGAGGCTACGCACACACCAGTGCCAAAATGAGGGAAAGCGCCAGCGATCCTGGGATGTTTGTAAGGCGCTGTGGGTGTTAGATGAAGATTAATTGGCATGCTATTCTCTCCTCATTTGTGAAAGTGGAAAAAAAAAAATCAATGATAGAGGACTATAATACAGAGTCTGATGTGCTGAGAGAGATGGAAATGGGAAGCGTACGGTGGATTGTTGTAGATGTTGATGAATGAGGCCATTGGTGATATCCCCAGATTGTTTTTGAAAAGCAGCTGAAAGATTTAAAGACATTTATAGCATCATGCTCAACAATAAAGTCAGGAATTTCTGACTGGATAAATTTAATTTTATTGAGGCTATGAGACAGACAAAAGGTACTGGTGTTTATGAAAGTTAAGACTTCAGGTATAATTTTGCAATGAGATCAAACTGTCTGTTAGCAAAATATCTGATGAATTTCTGAATATTTTTTTATAAAACTTAACTTTGTTTTTCTTTTTTCAGCTACTCCCTTCCTTAGGAGTCGCTACATCGAACTAACTCACATGAGGACTTGGCAACTGTTTTAACGTCGGATGCCCTTCCTGACACAACCACTGACCACCGAGCTCCCTCTGTGTGGAGCAGAGAGCTGCCATCTATGGGGCGGCTGTGGATGAGTGGTTAGAGCAGTCGTCCTCCAATGTGAGAGTTGGGGGTTCGATTCCACCAGCAGTCACATGCCGAAGTGTCCCTGGGCAAGACACTGAACCCCTCTTTGCCTCTGATGTGTGTCCCTTTAGGTGTATGAATGTGATAAAGCACTGATTAATCTATACAGATTCAGATTAGCTTTGTAGAGATCTAGTAGAGTGCTGTATGAATGGATAAATAAGGGCACAGAAAGGTGCTATATAAGTACAATCCATTTACCATTGATCTAGGGTGCCCAGAGGAGAAGATGATGGGGTTAAGGGCCTTGCTCAAGGGTACAGAGTGGGGCAAATGAGGGTGGAGACCGGAGTGGGTGCTTCAACTTTCCCACCCACATTTTGATGTTGCCAATCCAGGGGATCAAACCGGCGACCTTCGCAATCCCAAGTTCACCTTCTCTAACCTTTGTGCCACCACTCCCCATTTAAATAAAACTTAATATTTATAATTGGGTTGACATTAATAACTGATTAACTTTTGGATTCTACCCAATTCAAGATATGTAGCTGCCACAGCCAACTGGCCGTATAAAACACATAAAAGGCTATACCTGTTAATATTAAGGATGCTGAGCTATAAATTGGTGTTGCAGTTGCTGAGCATCATCCTCAACACATACTTTGAGGGCAACACATCACATGACAACTTTGCCATTAACTGTTCGAGTTAATTTAATGGTCTGTTAGCAAAACATCTCATGGCCTACAGGACAGATATGAATAAAACTCTCAGAAAGTACTCTAATTCAATGGTTCCCAACCCTGGTCCTTGAGGAACACCATGCTGCATGCTTTAGTTGTTTCCCTGCTTTGACACATCTGATTTAAATGAATGGGTGATTAACAGGTTTTTGCAGAACGTGAGGACGTCATTAAATCACTGAATCAGGTGTGGTGGAGCAAGAAAACAACTAAAACATGCAGGATGGTGTTCCTCAAGGACCAGGGTTGGGAACCTATTGTCTTCTAGCATCAATCCAACTCAAGATTGCCGCCACAGTTAATCAACCTTACCCTACACAAAAATGGTTGTACTGCAGTGAATTTTACAGATATTGAGCTAACAATCAGTGCAGAAGTCTCCAAGAATCAATGAAAACATTCTCCAGTCACCAGCAGATCACAAAATAAACTGAAAAAAAAAATAAAAATCACACAAGATTCCACATAAAGTCATTTTAAAAGATTGGCCAAAATGGTAATGACTGATGTTGATGGTATTTTTCAGCATATATAATATCTTAGTCTCAAACTCTCCCATGAAAGGTAGCATGCGATTATGCATTCCTTCAAGGAATGCTAGGCCTTTCATTAGAAACTGTTGCGGTACACAACAGGCTTGGCACATTTAGGAGCTCCTAACTCAGTGAGTTCAGCAACAAAAAAAGGAAGCAGCACAGACTTCATGGCAGAACGGCAGAATGTGTCAACGCCGCTGCGGCTTTCTAAAAGAACAGCTTCAAAACCTCAAACTCAGCATGGCAGGTGTTGTTTCAGCATCAGAACAGAGGAAAACTTTGTGACGTTGTGGCAAAGAAGGCATCATTAAACGATCCTCGCACATCACTGGAACATGTTTGTTTTAGCTGACTGACATCCAGCTGGGAGGGGCAACAGAAACGTCTTTGATTAACCCAGTGGGGGCATTTTAGTGGCTGTTTCGACTGTGCAGGTTCTCAACCCTCCATATGTTCAGCATTTATGTGTTATCATTCTAACTAAGGTTTAAACGCACAGCCCTGGAAGATATTAGAGATTTTGTTGATATGTGCGGTGACACTGATGGAACATTCTCCATGTTTTATGTAACGAAAGGCAAATACGCAATACACTTTGTATGAGTTCTACTTTCATTTTAAATGTTTTCTGTGCATTCCTGCTAGCAACAAATAAATCCAATTACATATTGCATCCCCACCTCAGTTCTTCTGTTGGTGGAGAACATTTATAAATGTGCTGTTTGATGCATGTGCAGTCTACAAGAACTGAAAGCAATCCTGAATACGGTCTCATGTATTTTGATGCAACAACCTGTGACGGGCTCATCCTCTGTTATAATCATTCTTTGAGGCACTGAGTTAAATGTGTTATGCACATTTAAGTTATTTACTCCAGCAATAACAATAGTAATTAAAAATGCCACATAACTAGCACTAATGTTTAACATATTCAAAACAATGTTGAACCTTTATTTTTAATTAAACATGCACCTACATTTAGAGTTTTCCTATAATGTCATTACAAACGTCATAAATGTTAAACATAGGGTTATCTTTTAACTTTGACTTACCGTATATTTCGGCCTAAAAGTTGTGGGTTTTTGCATAATTTGCATGCCCTGCAACTTTTATGCTGAAGCAACGTATTTTTGGAACCCCCCCCCCCCCATATTTATAAACCAATTTTTGGCTGAGATATGACTGTTTTCATTGATTCTGACTGAAAATATTGAACACTACCATTTTCAGCTGCTAGATGGCACTCGAGCAGTATGGCATGTCGTTGTGTCATGTAATAGGCAAAAAGTGACTATTAATGACACAACCGGCTTGCTATATAGAGCCACCTTCATCCAGCTTGCCTGGAGCAACTGTCAAATCAGCTTCATTTCACTGCGCCGCCCTGGCAAAATGTAGCTAATTTTACCATTGAAGTGCCTTTATTAAGTAAAAGTTCAACTGAGACACACATTTACTACAATGTTGAGCAAACACATACTTGTTTTAGGTGCTTATCTTGTTAAATTACGAAGAAATGCACAGCGAGTCGTCCTCTAAGCGTTCCTGTTTCTGCTTTTGAAAATGCAGCTGATTTGGGCGTCAAAGTGCATTTATTAAGTAAAAGTTAGACTGAGACATATCTTTGCTATAATTTCAAGCAAACAAATTATTGTTTTTAAAATTTGTTAAAATCCTCCCGTACACGCTCCCACGGCTGCCATTTGGCAGCCAATCGATTTTTGGCACAACACCGGCCCACATTTCCGTGTTCGGCCCACATTTCCGGGTTGTCAGCGGTGACGCATAATAGATACGACGTATATGACGAAGCGACGTATTTAAGATTTTTCCACCTTATTAGACATATTTGGAGTGATGGGACTTATACGGCGGTGTGACGTGTACGGCGAAAAATACGGTACCGTTATTGCACTATGTCTAATAAAATAATTAAATGATCATTCTTTTCCTCAAACCAGTTTCTTTTTCAAATTTTAACTTCAACAAAAGCTCACAAAAGCCACATTTATTGACATCTTCACTCACTTGACACCATTTGGCGTTTTTCGTCTATATTTTAGATAGAATATTTTTTATGTGATATGCTGCCTTACAGTCTGCCCATTTAAACCAGATCCTTCTTGCGTGACATCCCCTCAGCCTGCTCGAGGTGCTCTTCCTCTCCCCTCTTCCTCATCAACATTCAGAGCTTGTAGGTACAACACTCTGCAAGGCTTGTACCAATTAATGGGATTCTTGCTGCATGTTCGACTTGTAAAGTTTAATGAAGGTATTTGCCCCGAGCACTTTGTCTTAAACATCGTACGTTTAGTACAATCCTCCTGCCTGACACCGAGCGCAACCCAACAATTATCAAAAACGACATTAACAGAAAAGAGAAGACAAAATTATCCACGTGTCTAACCTTTATTTCCCAATAAAAGAAGAAACCAATTACCCATGAAAGTTTATTAAAAAATGCATTCATTGTCTGATTTTACTGATTTTTTACCATATAGTAGAAGTAAAAGAATGTACTTTTACCTTATGAACAATTTAATAAATGCATATCATAAGGTATTTACCTTCCAGGCGTAGGAATGAACGTATCGTTTTTAAATAAGCTGAAATAATGAAGCTTTACACACGGTGCCTTGCATCTATTTTTAGATTAAATTCATTACTTGACCTTTAATGCAAGCCTAAATCAGTTATTTTACTTTAGCATAATTGTTGCCATGATATCATATGATCTGTTTAGAAAAAATGATGTGAAACTGTATTGTGTTAGCATTTAAGCAGGTCTGTTAGCAAATAACTTATGTATGTATGTATGTTTTATTCATTCATTTCATTTCATCCAAACAACAAATATAATACAATTTAAAGAAAATAAAAAAGATATACAATCACAGAAATAAAATGAAAGGCAGCAGAAGAAGAATGGTTCTTATAATATCTGCCCCTTGTCCCCAAAATATATTCCAAACAAAATTACTATATAAAAGCAAGATGAATTAATAAAAAAATAAAAAAATAAATAAAATAAACTCATGAACAACTAACTAGAATTTATTGAAAATTTCAGAAGGTACTCAATATGTGCACATCTACAAATGACAATTTTTTTTAGGTCAACCTAAATCAAGATGGCTCCCATAGCCAACTAACTTTCAGAAAAATCAATAAAGAAAAGAAAGATATCTATAACAGCCATTATAGAGATAATGAGCTAAAACTTGGTGTGGTTGTAGCTGAGGGGGTCACACTTAATTCATACTCCGAGAACCAACACATCTCACGAGATTTTGCTTAAGACTGCATCATTTCCAAGTTTTGACCAAAACTACTGGAACTAAAACAGTTTCTTCTCAGCATGAGATGAATTTCAGTTTAATTTTAAGCCTTTAATGTTTTAAACTTGCTGACGTAATCTGTCAGCAATAACCTGCATCCTGTTTTAGTTTAAACCTCTTTGAGGCACTTGTATTGTTGGTGCAAGTCCAACAATGTAAAAAAAAAAAAAATTGAAGTTAAACTATCAAACCTGACTTACTTTGAAAGTAAGAAGGGCTAATGGTCGTATTTGATAGGTGATTGTCTCACAGGGTTGCTTTAATAACAACTAGAGGAATTGCATTGTCGCAGAAAATGCAGAGTGAATGCTTATTGCTGAAAAACAGCTGAAATAACCTGAAAACATGCCGACATGTAGCTGAAATGGCAGAAAAAAACCTAAGTTAGCAGAAGAAAGCAGAAAGAAGACATTTTTGCTGAATTAAGTTTAAATAAACAGAAATGAGCCCCCAAATCAGGAAATTCGATTAAAAAACGCTGAAATAAAAAAAGGTTAATAGTAGCTAAAAAAGCAGAAGGAAACTTAAATTACAAAAAGGACTTGGAGAGAGCACAATAGTGCCCAATTAGGATGAAAGAAGCAGAAATTAGCAAAGAAACAGCTGAAAAGTAGCTAAAACTGCAGAAAAAAGCTTAAAATAGCAGAAGGAAGTGGAGAGTTAATTTTTGCTGAATTAGGCTGACATGTCTTTAAATGAGTGCAAAAAATGTGGAATTAGTTGAAAGTGCTAAAATTAGTACAAAACAGCTAAATAGTAGCTGAAATAGCAGAAATAGCTGAAATGCATAAATTAGCTGAAAGGAGCATAACAAGCTGAAATTAGTAGAAAGAAGCTTGAAAAAGTACAAAAACGTTGGAGTTAGCAGAAAGAATCAAAGAAGCATCAAACAGCTAAAAATACAAAACAGCTGAAATTAGCAGAGAGTAGCTTAAAATTTTTTAAATTTGCACAATGGAGCTGAAAGAAGCTGAACCAGAACAAAATGTGAAAGGAGCAGTAAAAGGTTGTAAACAGGTCTAAAGATCTGAAGGATGTAAAATGAGATAAATTCATTTTCTATTAGAAAAAAGTTGCAGAAAAGGCTAAATATTTCAAAAAGCTAAAGCTGCACAATACCAAAAGTCATATCACCCTTCTCCTGAATGAGCTGAAAGTTTTGATTTATGATTTGTTGAAATAGAACAAAAATTTGGAACGAGAAAGATGCCGAAAAACATTTGGAAAACAAAATGGATCACAATAGTGTGAACGCTTCATAAGCATTCACACTATTAAAAGCATCCTCAGTAGTGAAAGAAGAAACTTTCACGTGAAAATTGACTTTTTTAAAATTTGTTAAGCAAACAGGATGTAGGATGCTTAAAAATTAAGCCTTAGCGGTACAGTTAAGTTAAAGTTTTTTTTTGAGAGAACATTTGAATTTTATCTGATAAAGAAAAAAATATTTAATTCCATTAACAGAGTCTATAATCAGATCACACACCTGGAGTTCAGAAGCTCAAGCCAAGCCAGACGTATCGGCGGGGAAGTGTCACAGTAAGTGTGTGTTTTAACTTCACTTCCCCGCTGCTTGATGGATGAATCCAGCCCTCATGAGAATAAAGACCCAATCACAACTCCTGCCTGATGCCAATTGATCTGTGCTGTCCCTCAGCAGCAGAATGCAAAGCAGCCCGTCCTGCCACCTGATTAAAAAGCGGTCATATATTTGATCACACATGTAACTGCATTCCTAATGAGCGCTCTGACTGATGTGGAGTTGGGCGCTAGACCTCACAGCCACCTCTGGCTGCACCTAAAGTGAATATTTTTTTTGCCATCTGCGGGATGTTCTCATGCCTTTGAAAGACTTTGATGAATGCAGTGAAGCATTAATGGATCTCATCAATCACAGGGGTGTTGTAGGCTCATAGCTGGCAACAAGGCTCTCATCAGAACTGCAGATAAGTTGAGACATTTAACGCCTCTGACAAGATCGTCTAAAAACGTTTTACATGGTCTGTAACTGTTCTGACTGTGTATGGAACACACTGGCTATACATTTATATTTTAAACTTAGATTATATTAAGACACTCGATGGCATACGAAATGCTCAAAATGGCTTTTGTTTTGCGGTGGTGTTTCAGGCTTAGCATAAGAACAGCTGCAGTTCTGTTTGATTGACACTCATCAAATTTAATAATAATAAATCACGAGGTGTGTAGTGCCACACACACACACAAAAAAACAATTGTAGATTCACACAAATTAGGAATAATGTCTAAATTAATTCCCAATGGAATGTGAACACAGACTGTGACAAGGTCTACTGAAATAAAAGGTTACCTATTAATGAGCACGGTGGTGTTATTCTAGAAGTAAGGTGTGTGCAGCTGGAAGGATTTTTACTGAAACTTTGTTGGTTTTGGACATTTGTTATGATGCGTAACCATGGCAACAAGGCAGTTTTCTACAACCAACAGCAGCTGATTAACATCTCAAAAAGCTCAAATAATATCTCAACTACAGCCCCAAATCTCAAATGAGTTGAAAAGGATGTCCTGTGGACGCATTCTCATCTACCTGCCAGCTGCACTCAAGTACCTGACCATTGAGATCCTGGAACTAGCAAGAAACACAGCTCATGACAGCGGAAGGACAGGATTGTCCCTCAGCACCTACAGTTGGCTGTCCGCAGCAACGAGGAGCTCGGCAAACTGCTGGGAGGAGTGGCCATCGCTCTGGGAGGAGTTCTGCCCAGCGTTCAGGCGATCCTACAGCCCGGGGGGAACCGAGAGGCCAGCCGAGTCTGGGTGGACGGATCGGACGGCATCTGCAGCCAGTTTCTTAGGATCCACTGTGGGAAGGACCTTTACAAGAGATCCTTCCTGCCAACAGCCATCAGCATCTATAACATCTCTTAATGAAACGAGGATAACGAGTTACAACAACAAATAATTTACCTTTGGGATTAATAAATAAATTAATAAATTAATAAAATAAGTTCTAGAATTGCGCCGCTCAAGGTGGCTGCATGTTGGAGCAGCTCTGTTACTTTCATTCTGAGATTTTGTTTTTAGAAACTTTAATTCCTCTTTTTCTGGATGTAAATCACATTTTTTGGATGATTGTTTCCTCTGGTATCAGATGCCGACAGCAAGCTGGATCTGGGTGGACAGATCGGTATCTGTGGCCAGATTCTTCGTATTCGCTGCAGGAGATCCTTCCTTCCCACAGCAATCAGCATCTAACAACTCTTGAATAAAACCAGGATGATGAGCTTCGACAACACTTAATTTCCCTCTGGGATTAATAAAGTATTTTTGAATTGAATTGAATTGAATTGAATTGAATAAAGTATTTTTGAATTGAATTGAATTGAATTGAATTAACATCATGGTCTGGATATTTTTAATGCAATTGGAAATGGTGTTTTAGAAAGTGTGTGGAAGTAATAAGGAACAAGTGGTACGCTGATGTCCCCCCGTCGATGAAGGAGTGAGTGTTTGTAGTTTACAGGATGAGTGTTTTTCTGGACTGAAATTCAACAGTGAATGCAAGTAAACCTTAATGTTTAAGTGGGTATGAGTTACACTGAGTTTAAGTGCAGAGATAGTTGTTTTATTTTGTCTGAAGCAGCGCATCAGTGATCCTGGTGAGTGGAGGGAGCAATTTTATCCACCACCAGGAGCAGTGGTGGAGGTAGGGGGTGGCCAATGGTGGCCAAAGTCTAAAAGGAAGTTGGCCCATTGCTTATTTTTTGTTATCCAGCTTACAAGGTTTATATATATAAATATGGTAGAGGCCATCTTGGATTTTGACCTGGCAACCCAATTTTTAAAAGGAATCTTCCTTACATCTAGATGCAGCCACAAGCCAAAATGGAAGTCAGAACCTCACCTATTGTTCTAGTTATCGCACTCATAACATTCACGGACGGGCAGACAGAGGGTATTTCCAATTCCAGCATTTCGTCCATGACAAGGGACAAAAAACCCCCAGAACATCTCATTATCATTCATCATAAAAAAGTCCACAAAATTAAAGTCAGATTTGATGCTCTTCAGAAAAATTCAGGTTCTTCATCAGGAGCCAAACATGCATTAAAGCTGGTCATTTAATAGCAATAGTTAGTGCAGGAAGCTTTTTGGAGAGTTTTTCCAAATTCCAGAGATTATATTTGTTTCTTCCATTTCAATATGAATATACCGTACTTGCTGCCGTACATGTCGCACCACCCTATAAGTTGCATCAGTCCAACTATGTCTAATAAAGTGGTAAAAAACATAAATACGTTGCTTCGCCATATAAGTTGCATCTATTATGCATCACCGCTGACCACCCAGAAATGTGGACTGATGTTGTGCCAAAAATCAATTGACTGCCAAATGACGGCCGGGGGAGCGTGCACGGGAGGTCTTTAACAAGAATTTAACCAGATTAACACTTAAAAACAACTATTTGTTTGCTCAAAATTATAGCAAAGATGTGTCTCAGCTGAACTTTTCCTTAAAAAATGGACTTTAATTGTCAAATCAGTTGCATTTCAAAAGCCGATTTGCAGAAGCGGGAGCGCGTAGAGAGACGACTCGCTGTACATTTCTTTGAAATTTAACAAGATAATCACCTAAAAACAATTCTTTATTTGCTCAGGATTATAATAAAGGTGTGTCTCATTTGAACGTTTCCTTAATAAATGCACTTTAATGGTCAAATCAGCTGCTTTTCACCTGGGCGGCACGGAGAAATGCAGCTGATTTGATGTTTGCTCCAGGAGTTCCATACGAGACAAAGGTGGCTTGGTATGGCAAGCCAAGTGTCCCATTATTAGCTACGTTTACATATTAATGAGACACTTGACTTGCCATATTAGTCGAGGGCCCTCTAGTGGCTGAAAATGGTAGTTTTCAATATTTCCCATGTCAGAATGAATGAAATAGTCAGCTCTCAGCCAAAAATTGGGTTATAAATATGAAAAAATAAAACCTAAATACGTCACTACGCTGTATAAGTCGCAGACATGTTAATTTATACAAAAAACTACAACTTATACAGTGAAAATTACGGTAAATAATTTGAACATGTCAACATGAAACCTGCTGATTTAAACAAATATGCTCTCAAATTCCACCACGAAGACACAAGTCCTTTACATTAGCTAAGAAATACCAAAGCTATACTCATAGAACATTATTAAATGTTTTGATGCATACTCAATAATCTGGGTAGATGACTAACAAGGTTGAGGCAGGTCCTCTGAAGAATCTGTGCAGAGGACCTGACTCACCTTGTTAGATTGTTAAATGTTGCACTGCTTTAGTGCTGAGGCAGTCATTGTTCCACTAAAACAGTTCCTATCTATAAATATTATTACTCTCCTTATACCATAAACTTTCATGCAATCAGAACATCACATGCCTGTGACAATAAAATAGCAAAAAACAAATAAAACAATGTATTTTTTATATATCTTTGACAGCCAGCCAATCATTTCCTACTTAGTTTGGCCATTGTGTGCACTCAGCTTTGAAGGCGCCACTGCGCTAAGTCATCGGGGCTTTGTATTCAAGACAGCTATGATCTAACATGAGTGACACGCAGAGTATTCAGAGCAGTATTATCTCCAGGTGAATCCTGAGATGTTCTTTGATGTGAGGCAGCCCCCCATTCTTTTCTCTGATCACAGTCATCTCAAGACAGATTAGTCGGCATCCATCACAAAGACCGTACGGAGGGAGCCTATGAGCTACAGCAGGGAAGGCAGAGCTGCAGAATAAGCTTCTTTACCATTAAACGGCGTGATGTGGAATTATTGGATATATTAGGAGCAGACAAAGCAGTGCTGTGGCTTTTGTTTTATAGTGCTGGAAACATTGAAATGGATCTGGCTGCAAACATCCTGTGAGCTAAAGACAACTCCACCGTCACCGTAGAGTCGATGAGATGAACGTGCAGCAAACCTACGGTGGCCGTGAGGTGTAAATGAACACTATTTGAAAAAAATAATAATAATAATAAAAAAAACAAACAGAAATACATTTGACAAAACAGAAAAATTTTTGAAAAATATGGAATTGCATTTAAAAAAATGTAATTACATTAAGTCAAAGCAGAAGTGGCCAAAGTGGAAGTGGTTGAATCAGAAGTGGCCGATTCGGAAGTGACTGGAATCACATTAGAAAAAAAAAAAACAAGATTTGAAAAAACAAAATTACATTTGAATAACGGAATTAGATTAAGCAAAACCGGAAGTGGTGGGGTTTGTTTTTAGTGTTTAAAAAAAAAAAACCTTTATTAACAACATAAAACAGAATAATGTACAGTACACAAACTAACTAGCACATGCTGTCGATTCTGTGGCCAAATCTATTTATTTATAGTTTGCAAAATCTGGGGGCTCGCATCGTGTTAGTTTTATCGTTTAATGGTTATGCGTATAATATTACTAATGCAGTACCAGTACAACTAAAATGTAAAACTAAAATGTATGTCAACAAAACTTAATTACCTTGAAGATCCTGCTGAGATTTTCCAGCATCATATCTTCTTCTTTAAACTTGAACAAAACATAGCTGTCCATTTCGACAGGCTAAAGGCTAACCTGCTAACTGTACCTTCATTGTGTGTGTACTATACATTGTTCTGTTTTATGTTGTTAGTAAAGTTAAAAAAAAACAAAAAAACATCACTTTCAGTTTTGCTTTATGTAATTCTGTTTTTTCAAATGTGATTCCAGCCACTTCCACTTTGGCCACTTCTGTTTTGGCTTAATCTAATTCTGTTTTTTCAAATTTAATTCTGTTTTTACAAATGTTGTTGTGTTTTTGAAATGCAATTCTGTTTTTTGAACTGTTGTTCATTTACACCTCACGGCCACCGTACGAACCCACTTAAAAAACATACTTTGAATTAAAAAGGGAAAGAGCAGAAAATCTGAGGTGCTGCGATGGCTGAACAAATGATGTGGGGGGGGGGGGGGGGGGGGGGAAAGAAAAATTAAAAATGATCACATGCATATAGAGTAGGTCGTGCTGAACATTTCATGCCAGAATGACTTGCGAAAATGCTTATTCCTATAGAGAATATTATAAATATTTGCACTGTATCTAAATATTTGGACTAACAAATTAAAGATCTGGACACAAGCGTGATGGACATTTCAAAATCTCTAGTTTGGACAAGTCAACAGAGATGAAACTGGAGGCAAATGAAAAATTCACACAGTAAAAACGCATCAGTTGCCTCATTGATATGTTCCCCCCTCTCTTTCTTTGCTGAAATGAACCCTACAACGATTTAGAAGTTTAGTTTACAAATTTCTTAGAAGTCTAGCAGAAATGACGTCTGCAGTGGCATTCCAGTGGCAGGTTTGTCTGCGGGGGTGTAGCTGCGCCTGTCTGCTTTCATCAGAAGTCGTGCCAATGTGACAAACAGCATGATGGTGTGGAGATGCAGTGGAGTGGCGTGTCCCATTCCTCCAGCAGAGATTACAGCTGGGCCTCTGCAATAGCTCTGGGCAGGAGGTGGATGGCATGGCTCTTTGCATGCACGGGGAAGCAGTGTGTGGGTGAGAAGCATGGCACTAACATTACACAAAGTGGTTACTTACAGGTAGTAAGTGTAGGAGTGATAGGTTCTTCTGCCGAGAGGGGTGGTGGTAGGATTTAAGCAGTGGAGGAAGGGGAGGGGATGGAATGAAAAGGAAAGAAAAAGTAAAAATATATTAATGTTTGAAAAAAGAGTCGAAATGAACAAAATCAGATATGGTGGCACACGTGGAGGTAAACTAGTGATCGTGAGGGCAAAGGTGATCGCTTGGAGTCATGTCATGCGCTTATAGTGGAGGGAGTCCAATCACGTTACAGAAACTTTTATCAAACTGAGCTGCTTCCCTTTTATCAACACGTCCTTCTACACACCTATAAAATAAAATTACCATATCTGACCTGCGAGGTTGGACACTTAATGAGCGGCTCCAATGACTAAACACAACTCTGATTCCCCCGGTGGTGACGGTAAATTAGGCAAAATTCAACCAATGAAGTCGTCTCCATCACCGCTTTGATTAGGGGCTAATTGAAAACAATTCCATTACTTGGTGCTGATTTTCACACCCACCCACTGATTGTTGCGCTATACAAACAGGCCACGCTGTGAAAAATAAATCTTATATTACCAACGAGAATAAACACGGAGCATAGTGACTGCATTAGTACAAAGAGACACAGCTATGCCTTCCCAGTCGTACAAGAAAATGAAACATTAAATAATAAATTCATCAAATGACTTTTTTGCTTGAACTTAAGCCGAACATGAAGGGTTCTGTGGCGACGTTATAAACTTTTCTTGTCTCGTCTGTTGTAAATAAAGAATAGAATTAAACTCTAGTCAAAGTGACAAGCTATCAGATCGTTTGAGTGTGGCAAAAACCAAAGTAAAAACCTTTTCAGTGCTGCTTGTTTCGCTTTACACAGTTATTCCAGCAGAAATATGATATTCTATCCAGAAATGCCCCCCAGACTACACTAAAATTTCTACAACTAGTTATTGCTGCCGCTGTTACTTTTTATAAATAACCGCAGACTCATGTGTAAATAACCATGTAATGGAGCATCAAAGTTCATGCTCGATAATCTAGGTAAAAAAAATCCAACAAAGTTCAGTCAGGTCATCTGGACTGCTTCTTTTTTTGTTGTTGAGATGTTTCGTCTTTCATCCAAAGGACTTCATCAGTCTGAGGAGCCACAGCAAACTCAGTCCCATAAGTGTAAAAAAGTTAAATCTGGTCCTCTGGACATTAAAAAAAAACAAACAAACAAAAAAAACAAAGCAAATCAACAAGTTTCAAGTTTTTTTTTTTTTGTTTTTTTTTTTGAATGTCCAGAGGACCAGATTTAACTTTTTTAGATTTTTCTACCTGGATTATTGAGCATGCATCAGGATAGTCCCATAAGTGGCTTACTCACATAGTGGGCCAAACCAGTTTGCTGGTGATAAGATGGTTTCTGGGGCTCACCCTCTTCCCTGTCGACTCCTCTGAGGCATCCATAGCCAAAGTGGTTCAAAACATCAACGTTCATGCTCAATAATCCAGATAAAAATCCAACTGGACGATTTCTTCTTCTTCTTTTTGTTTTTCTGGTTGAAACATTTTGTAGTTCATCCAAAGGACTTCAAGGAGCCACAACAAACTCAGTTCCATAAGTGGCTTTCTCACATAGTGGGCAAACCAGTTTGATATTTTGAACCACTTTGCTTATGGTTGGTTGCCTCACAGGAGTCGATGGGGGAGAGGGCGGACTCCAGAATCCATTTTATTACCATTAAACTGGTTGGCCCACTATGTGAGTAAGCCACTTATGGGACTGCATTTGTTGTGGCTCCTCGGACTGATGAAGTCCTTTGGATCAAGCTTTTCATGAAAAAAATAAAATAAACCGCCCAGAGGACCTGACTTAACATTGTTGGATTTTTTTTACTTAGATTATTGAGCAAGATGGCTGCGGTTTCTACAGTTGCAGCTTCGTGCACTCCGCCCATCTTTCGGATGACAGTACGTACATATTCGCGTTGTACCTCGGTGCAACTCCAATAAAGTTTATTCTGATTCTGATGAACTTTGATGTTTTGAACCACTTTGTCTATGGCTGCCTCAGAGGAGGTGATGGGGGAGAGTGCGGGCCCCAGAAGCCATCTTATCACCAGCAAACTGGGTTGGTCCACTATGTGAGTGTGCTGCTTGTCGGACTGAGTTTGCTGTGGCTCCTCAGACTGATGAAGTCCTCTGGATAAAGGACAAAACGTCTCAACAACAACAGCCAAAAAAAAAACTGAAACCGTCCATATGACCTGACTGAACTTTGCTGGGCAACACTAAAAAAAGTGAAAGTTGAGAAAACATTTACATTGACTATTGTGATTTTTGTTTTTTTTAATTCGAGCCATTTTAAATTAACAGGCTGTTGATTTTTGAAGCTATGCTCTGTCAAATAATTAGTGATAGTATCGAATTATCCGTGATGTCATTCATAGAGCAGAGTGTGGAGAAAGATGCAAACTTTGTCCAGGTGAGGCCAAATTTTCATATAATTCTGGCTTATAAGACTTTTGTTTTCTCCAAAGTGACATACTGCACATTAGCTAATATTAAAGCGCTACATTTCCATAGCTGTATGATAGACTGTGTTAAGCTGATGGTGCAGAGGCTGCAGATGCATCAGTCTGTGTGATTGGTGTTTAGTAAATCCATGCATGTGTCAGTCAGCTGGGCCTCTTTACTCAAGGCCCAGCTGACTGATACCCTCAGCAGCCTCACCATCGTATACTTTGCACACGCATTTGGCTAATGGCACAAACATTGTTCGACTGAGGAAAGTGTGACAAAACTAAACAAAGTCATGTATAAGTGTAGATGTTTCTTTCACACTTGTTTTATAGGCCAGAAAATGACAAACAGCTTCTCGTTTTGTTAGCCATTAGCCTAGCCTTGACAAGGACTTCTGCTCTTCTCTCCATACTTCATGCTCCAGTACTGATAAAGTACTATTTGACAGAACTTCACCTCAGAAATATTAAACTATATAGGACAGAAATCCACTTCACTTTTAAAGCCAGCTCAATCCAGCTGTTAGCTTGTCAGTCTGGTCAAAACTAATCTATATTACTCAAAGCTGATGTCATCCAAAGAGCTGTTTACAACACACAAGACACAATTTGTTCAGTAGAACCCCACTTCAAACAATCTGAACTATCGCTTTAATATTAAAGAACATACACATAGAAAAAAATAAAATAAAATCAACGACTTATACCCACCAAGGAAATTTCCACAGAAAGTGATTTGTGTTATTTCAAACCCTACTGTGGACAAAAAGGAGGTTGGTATTTGTCGAGCGTTAGCTCCCCTGATTACTGGGATGCGCGCCGAGGATCTCTAGAGTCTGTGGTCCAGAGCTAATGTAAACTTAGCCTTCAGCTATGCGGCCATCCTCTTTCCCTTTTGAGCCTTTCATCATATTTTCTTTCTTATCTCCTCTACGCACCACAAGGATCCAAAATATATTTTTTCTCTCCCTCCTGTTCCCATTCCAGTGTCGCTGCACATTTGTTCGAGGGTGCCGTGGATTAATTTTTCATGGCACACTTGTATCTCATGGCTGTAAACAGCGTTAATGTGCCGTATCAACACGATCAAATTAATTATTTATGACGCCGTTGACAATGCTACCATTGGAGGGAGGAATATAGGAAATGGTGAAATAAAAAAAATGCTCATTTTTAGAAACTGTGCAACTACTTCCACACAGATTTGAAACAGTATGTTTATGAGTACTGAAACAAGCTTACCTTTTCTTCATGAGGAGCACCACTCCTAAGAAGATGATGACGAAGAGGAGGATGCCAGCGATGACCCCTGCGATCTTTACAGTGTGGTCTGTTTGCTTCTCCGGCTCCACTGCGTCAGGTTTATGAGTGGCTGCTCCTGCAAAACATCGGTAACACTTTACAATACGGTACACAAAGTTTGATTAACTACTAGGGAACGCCTCAAGAACGAATCAGGAGCTAATGAGTAGTAAACCAGTACTTACTGGGAAACACACAGCCAAGCGTTATTAGGGGACTACTGGTTAGTTACCTTGTAAATGAAGAGGAACTAATCAAGAACTAATGGGTAGTTACCAAGGAAACAAAAGAAGAACAAATCAGGAGCTAATGGGTAGTTACTGGGGAACACACAGACAAGCTTTATAAGATGACTACTGGTTTGTTACCACAGAAACAGGATACAATCTCCATGTGGGTTCTGAATAAACCCTGCACCAGTGAGGTCACAGCTGGTCATGGTCAAAAACCTGTTTCCTAGTGATTACTGGTTTTATTGGATTTTCTCATTTGTTAAACTATTGATGAAAGACATTAGCAATTTCATAATCTTGTACTGCTGTGATCTTAACTATGGTTCTGTGTTAACAAACCAGTAGTCCCCTAATAAGGTTTGGCTGTGTGTTCCCCAGTAAGTACTGGTTAATTACCCATTCGCTTCTGATTCATTCCTATTTGGTTTCCATGGAAACTACCGATTAGATCCTGATTAGTTCCTCTTCATTTCCCAGGTAACTAACCAGTAGTCCCCTAAGAAGGCTTGGCTGTGTTCCCCAGTAAGTACTGGTTAACTACCCATTAGCTCCTGATTCATTCCTTTTTGGTTTCCATGGTAACTACCATTAGTTCCGGATTAGTTCCTCTTCGTTTCCCAGGTAACTAACCAGTAGTCCCCTAATAAGGCTTGGCTGTATGTTCCCCAGTAAGTACTGGTTAACTTCCAATTAGCTCCGGATTCATTCCTCTTTGGTTTCCATGGTAACTACCCATTAGTTCCTGATTAGTTTGTCTTCATTTACAATGTAACTAACCAGTAGACTCCTAATAATGCTTGGCTGTGGTTAACTACCCATTAGCTCCTGATTTGTTCCTGATTGATTCCTGAGGCGTTCCCCAGTAGTTAATCAAATTTTGTGTACCTTATTGTAAAGTGTTACCAAAACATCATAGAGATTACATTAAAAAGAAAACTTTGAATCTAATCTTGCCATTTAGCAGGAAGCACACAACACAAGTGGACTAAACAGAACCACAAATGCACACAATTTGGAAGAAAATGATGCCAAGACTCAAAGTACACGACTTCCAATTGTTTCAAGAGTCCACTTTCAGCTCTGTCCTTAGTGGACATCAGCAATCTGTGGATGAAGCTGCACTGCCAGAGATAAGTGCATACCTTCTTTACCCTTGCTTAATCACATTTGTGGCAAATGGTTGCTAAGATGTAGAAAAATGCATGATGCAGTGCGGTAAAGATAATACCCGAGAAGATAAAAATGCCTGAAATAACCAAAACATTAAATATGAGCCTGGGAGGAGATAGCCAACAACGAAAGGCGCAAACAAACAGGGTAATATAAAAAAAGCAGCTTGTTTCAACAGCATCTGTTCTTTGGAAAGTGATAAGGCGCACTCTGGAAGACGGTGTTGCTCGAATCACATCTGTCCACCTGAGCAACACCATTATTCCTTGTCACCAGCTGTAAATTTAGAATAATAAATTGTTATGTCAAACAGCTAGTATTGCCATTTTCCTTCCCTATCGAAAGAGTAAATGTCCATCCTGAGATGGTTGTGACACATTGTTTTAGCTCTGGTGTGCCGTTATCAACCTTTATTTAAAGAAGACATATGATTTTAGGCAAAGTGGTGGAGGATTTCCAGTCTGCAGAAAAAAAAAATGCATCATGTCTGGAGTTACGGAGGTGATTTTATCCTAAAACATTGCTTCACTCTAACTTTGCAGAAATGCTGTCAGTTTTAAACCCCCGTTTGAGTTGTGAGCTGTATGTTCAGGAAGTTTTATTTTAGTCTGAGCAGAACAAGAAGAAATTGTTACACATAAGCATCATTTTTTTAGTGCTACAACTGCAACAAGTAGCAATCAACTCACTTAATCTCCCCAAAGTAATGAGAAATATTCATGAAAGTGGATTAACTCCTGTCAAAAGCCTTCAAAAGTGATGAATCACACTAACAATCTTTCATGTCTGCTAAGAAGATGAAGGTAGACAACAATGTATGCATGTCTTTGATTTAAAAACAACAATACAAGTAATATGCTTGTGTGTTTTCTTGCTGAAGGGACTATAGAGTCACCACATTAATAAGGAAGGAGCGGGGAGGGTCAGAAAAGACTCCAAGGGTGACGGGCCTGACCTGTTAGTTGGTTGTCACCGGCTGCCGGGGCCATGCGGATGTAGGGGGTTGTAAGCTGAGTCACGAGTATGGCGGCTGAGTATAGTCAGTAGATCCAGGATTGACATGCAGCAAGAAAAAGACAAAGAAAAAGAGAAAGACCACACTGGAGCTCAAACATTAGTTTTCACCACCATGCAAGACTTAGGTCACATTTCTCTCATTAATAATCACTATTTGGACTATTTATAAGATACAAATAAGTTTTAAAGTCTGGCTTTGACGATGCAAAGCTTTCATCAAACTCCATCTATCTTTAAAGATGTTAAGGCTTACTCGTGGCTCCTAGAGTTTATAAGACTTGAATGGGAGGCAGAGGTTTCAGTTGTCGAGCTCCTCTCTTGTGGAACCACCTTTTAGTTTGGTCCATGAGGTTGACACTGTCTAGTCTGGACTTTAGCCTTTCCTGTTTGATCAGTCATATAGTTAGGGTTAGCTTGGGTTTCTTGAGCTATCCTTTAGTTATGCTGCTATAGACTTAGACTCTTGGACTCTGCTGTGGTTTTACTCTGATATTTTTTCTTCTTCCTATAGAAACTACACCTGAATCAACATTTTTGTGTCTGTTTGTGTCACTTTCTTGTCTTTTCCACCCCCCACCAGTCAAGGCAGATGGCCGCCCATCCTGAGTCTGATTCTACTGGAGGTTTATTAAAAGATATTCAATAGCATGGGATCAATTTTCATTGTTATGCTGATGATACACAGTTTTATTTGTCCATGAAACCAAATGAATCCAATGAGCTACTTAGACTACAAGCATGTCTGAAAAACATAAAACCCTGGATGACACTAAATGTTCTCCTTTTGAACACAAACAAGACTGAGGTTTAAGTTTTTGGACCTGAGCATCTTGGGAATTAATTTTTCAGTCTTTCACCCTCCTTAGATGGCTTTAATCTGGACTCCAGCTCTAATGTTAAAAATCTTGGTGTTATTTTTGATCAGGACATGTCTTTTATCCCCCACATTAAAAACATTACTAGAACCTTCTTCCATCTGCGTAGTATCACTCAAATTAAAAACATCTTATCTAAAAATGATGCAGAAAAACTGGTCCATGCATGTGTCACGTCTAGACTGGACTATTGCACTGGTTTATTATCTGGATGTCCAAATACTTCTTTAAAACGGCTTCAGTTGATCCAAAATGCTGCTGCCAGAGTCTTAACTGGTGTTAGTGGGAGAGATCATATCTCTCCAGATTTAGTTTCTCTCCACTGACTCCCTGTCAAGTCCAGAATTGAATTCAAAATCTTCTAACCTGCAAAGCGCTCAACAACCTAGCTCCATCTTATATTTGAGATCTTATTGTTCCATATTTTCCTAACAGAGCACTTCGCTCTCAGACTGCAGGTTTACTTGTGATTCCTAGAGTTTCCAAAAGCAGAATGGGAGGTAGATCTTTCAGTTATCAGGCTCCTCTCTTGTGGAACCAACTTCCAGTTTCTGTCCATGAAGCTGACACATTGTCCAGTTTTAAGACTGGACTTAAGACTTTCCTTTTTGATAAATCCTATAGTTGGCTTGGTTTCTTAATCTATTCCTTATCCTATGCTGCTATAACCTTAGACTACAGGAGAACAAATTGACTTAATTTCATCAAATGAACAGTTACAGATACATACAAATTAATAGTTTGTTTTTGGTAATTATTCTTTCTAAACATGTGATTTCTGTCTTTTTGTCTTTCCTCCTTGAGGAAACCTGATGGTCTCCATCCTGGACCTGTCATTCTGTGTTTGTTTTCTCCTTCCTGGTCCTCTCAAACCCAGCCAGTTGAAGCAGATGGCTGCTTGTCCTGACTGGTTCTACTGGAGGTTTCTTCCTCATGGGGGAGTTTTTCCTTTCCACTGTTGCCTCTGTGCTTGCTTATGAAGGGAGACTGTGATGAAGTTAAAATCAGTCTGCCTTCTCCTCAGATAAATAACGTTATTAACTGACTTTATATTGTATGTCAATTGGTTGTATTAGAAACAAATGAATCGATTTGTAATTGGGTTTGAATCTGGGTTTGAATTGTTTTTATGATTTCCACTTGTTTTTTTTCTGTTGTACAGTGTCCTGAAAATAAATTGTTTTACACAGCTCATCTTTTCGAGTCAAATGTAAATATTTTTCCTCTTTTCTCTTGTGATATCTGACTACACCCCTCTGACCCAAGCAGATGTAGACCCCCCCCACAAGAAATATATAGTGGTGCTGCATGCAAACCACACAACATATATATGAGATTGTCAGGGCATGTGACAGAACCTCCCACAGCCCAGAACAGATTGTGACTACAACTCCCTCTGGCCTTATCAATTCTGCACCCAGATCAATGGCGCTTAGACTTCATCACCCTTAATGTGAGGAGCAGGACATTCAGGCCGCGTAGCTAAGTATCTGCAGACCTCCGTGGGCACACACATGCTGCCTCCAAGTCATGGAATAACACATGTTCTAATCAATACATCGACCAGAATTCATGTTAAAACTTAAATCACGCTGGTTTAAAAAAAAAATGCAACTGCAAAGTCTAACGCAGCAGTAAAACCAACAAACTGGAAACACGTTCAGTTAGTTCTGAGATGTCAAATGCAAGTTGTGTTAGGAGCTGCACGTGGTAAATGTTTTTTTTTTTTAAATACAAAATTTAATCCAATCCTACCTTTGGTGGCAACTCGAACGCAGTCGATTTTAGTTTCCTGTTCAGACAGATACAAAGAATCACACAGGAGAGGAGGATCTGGGGTTATTATACAACACATTCACAAGTGTGCACACAAAGACACGCGTATGACAGCAGCAACACCTATCCAAGAACCTGCGGTTACAGGAAACATTGTGGCCAGACTCATGCTGTCCCCTATCATCTGTTGAGCTCGATGACTGTGACACAAAATGCACCTAAGCGAGAGGGCCTGCAGCACAGATTAGAGGTGCTGAGCTGCTGATTTGTCAACCAGCAGCGATCTGTCGGCAGCTTGCAGCTCAAGGTGGTCATCCACTGTGGAGAAAGCAGAGCCCTGTGACAAGCACCACCGAACCACTGAGCAGGGCTCCAGAAACGACACATCGGGGAGACTTTCAGAATATGTAATGGACTTTCAGCTCTGACAACAGAAAACAGCAATTGCTGTTGTCAGAGAAGTTTGCTGTCAAAAAACTGAATAAAAAAAGGGCACAGAAACAGGAATGGGGTGAGTAATGCAACACAAAACATACGTTTCAGTCCAAAGAGTAAATAACATTTACAGGTAAAATATAAGAAGAGAAATGTTGAGCTCAGGCACATGCACTGCAACGTTTAAACTGTTAAATGACTTGTTTTTTTTAAAAATATGAACAATGTTAATGTTATCCATTAAATTATATTTAAACACAAGACAACAAAATTAGAAGTTTGGGTAGTGCACATCTTTAAGGGTGCCGTTTATAAAGTGACACCGTCAAAAATCAACTGCAATATTTTGGTTTATTTAGTCTTTCATAAGAAAAAAAAAGTTTTTATTGTCAAAGTCATATTTTCACCATGTTATTCATACATTTACGGGTGTCATAGTTTCAAACTAAATATTTAATTTATAAGCTAAATATTTAGTTTACAAACTAAATACTTAACTTGCAAGGTAAATATTTAGTAAAAAAACTAAATATTTAGCTCCACACTCTAGTGAACAAACTAAATGTTTATGTCCAAGCTAAATAGTTAATTTACAAACTAAATATGCAAGTTAAATATTTAGTTAGTGAACTAAATATTTAGGTGTAAATTAAATATTTAATTTCCAAGCTAAATATTTATTTTCAAAACTAAATATTGAATTTTCAAACTAAATAATTATTGTCCAAGCTGAATATTTAATTTAAAACTAAATATTTATTTTATGAGCTAAACATTTAATTCCTAAACTAAAAGAGGTGCATAGCAGTTCATCTTTTATTTAGATAGTCCACTTCAGCTTTTCAGCAAAGAATTTGCAGATTAGTTAAATATTTAGGTTTGAGCTAAATATTTAGCTTGCAAGTTAAATATTTAGGTCAGTGCTAAATATTTAGTTAGCAAATTAAATATTTATTTTGGAAATTAAATGTTTAGTTTGGAAAATAAATTGTTAGGTCAGAGCTAAATATTTACTTAGCAAATTAAATATTTAGTTTAGGAATTAAATGTTTAGAATAGAAATTAAATGTTTAGTTTTGAAAATAAATATTTAGCTTGGAAATTAAAGATTTAATTTACACCTAAATATTTAGTTCACTAAATATTTAACTTGCAAGTTAAGTGCTTAGTTTGTAAACTAAATATTTAGTTTGAATATTAAATATTTAGTTTGGAACTATGACATTTACAAATATATGAATAACATGGTGAAATTATGACATTGAAAAAAAAAAGCCCTATTTTTTTCTTATGAAAGTCTAAATAAACCAAACTCTTGCTGTTAATTTTTGACTGTGTAACTTTACAAACGGCACCCCATACACCTTCACTAAGTGCTTACTTCGTCTGAGAAGCTCCTATAAAAATCCTAATGATCAAACACTAAAACAGCTCAGAGAAATCAAACGCTGAAGAAAACGACATCATTCCATTGAAAGAATGAACATCATACAGTCGCTTTCAGGCCAGAGTTTTAGACCGAGTCCATTTTCTGCTGAGAAATGATAAAGTTATAGAGAGACCTTGAAAAAAAATTATTCAATAATGCAAGATACCACGCCTTTAGCAACGTCCACATTAAATTTTAGCTCAACATCTGTCAAATTGACCGATTCATATTCGTTGTTGTGTCGGATAACATAGCCAAGCTTTAGCAGCCATCTTGAATTGATTGATTTTGATTACTTTCTTGACACTTTCATTAAAATCTGTTATGGCTTATAAGATATTTTGTTTACAGAAAAACTGTGGTAACTCCAACGGTTATTGCTGAAGTTTTAAGTAAACACAACCACACGTGAGTTTAGTTCAATATCTGTCAAACTGATGGAAATGAAGCAATTTTTGTTGTTTCTAATGTTAGTTGGCTGTGGCAGCCATCTTGAATCAAATTAGCTTTAAAAGTCCACAAGTTGAATATATACTTTCAATCATTACTTCCTGAAGGTTTCACCAAAATCTGTTAAGTGGTTCATCAGTTATTTTGCTAACAGACACAGGAAAACATAATAACTTGCCTTGGCCTTTAAGTGGGAGGCAGTAAATAGTGAATCTGGCTCCTGTGGAGTAAAATACCAGATGTAAAAATCTGTGCACAGCTGTGTGCCCCACCGACGCTGATGAGAGCCGTCGCAGCATTCACACATTCCAGGTGGAAGAGCGCCGACGCGCTACTCTCCAGAGCTAACGCGCTAATTTGATTCAGCGCCGCCTCACAATATTTGTATTGCCTCTTTAAAGGCGTGCTGGTGTTTCTCAAGGATGTTGTTTATGGTGATTTTCATTCAGGACACAATCGGCGGGGCTCTTGAAGCTGCAATCGAGCGAGCGGTGAAGGGAGGGGAGTCCTGCCAAGAGCCACTTGATGACAGAAGCTGCGACCTGTGCGATTAGTAAAGCCCGCTGTTGTCCCCTGGCTCGCACACTGAGCTGCAGGTCGGACGACTGCATCTCATAAATGCTGTTGATCAGCGGTTTGTGTTGTGGTTGGCACAAAGCTCCATGGGAAAAGGCATGAAAACAGAGCCAGAGGAATTTTTTGTGGGGGGGTGGGGGGGTGGGGGGGTGTCAGGACACATCGTTCTGCTCCTTAAGGCTGACCCTGCTGAAAGTAGCTGACAGTGCAGTCACTGCTGTTTGTGTTTATTTGCTGCTGTTAGGAGGCCGCCGGGCGACTGCGCTCTGCACCTTTAGCTCATCGAGGAGTCAATCTGTCCGTTATCCTCTCGTTTTCATAATGCTCATTTCTATTGTTTTAACACAAATACAGTAAATAGTAAATGCACTGTATCTTTCTATCTTATCAAGATACTCCTGCACCACCTGCATCATGAGGGACCCCACTCACCCAGCACACACACTTTTTGCCCCGCTCCCCTCAGGAGGGAGGTTGGGGAGCATTAAGTGTAGAACCACTAGACTGAGGAACAGCTTCTACCCTGAGGCTGTTAGACTCATGAATCTCTGACCAGAATGATCACTGTGAAGGACCATATCGTGTTGCTGCTGATCTGTTTCGTGTTGCTGCTGATCTGTTTTAATGTTGGTGTGTTCATGCGTGCACATCTGCTCACAGACTCGTGTTCATGTTTGTGCTATGTTCAATGTTTTATGTTATGAGTGCTTAGTGTATATTTAGTTGATGTTTTTCTTAGTTCATATCTTAGATGTTATTACTGTTTTTCTTATACATTTTATTGTTGGATGTAACTGGGACCCTGTGTACATAATTTCGCTCCACCACATGTACCACATGAGGTGCGAATGACAATAAAGAAACTCTGACTCTGACTCTGACTCACAGCTCTTTACACTACAATCTGTGCCTCATTTACCCATTCATACTGCACTCTACTACAGCTATACAAAGACTAATCAATGCTTGATCACATTCATACACCGATGGGACACACATCTGAGGCAATGAGGGGTTCAATGTCTTGCTCAGCGACACTTCAGCATCTGACTGCTGGTGGAATCGAACCCCCAACTCTCCCATTGGAGGACGACTGCTCTAACCATTCAGCCACAGCCGCCCCACAGTAGTCCCTCGCTACTTTGCGGTTTCGCTGTTTTTCAATGATTGTCAGTTTTAATATTACTCACGTGATTGGGACGGTACAAATAAAAATTTAACGGAAAAAAAACCAACTTCAGACAAGCGCCACCATTTTGTAGTTTTCTTTCAATAAACCTACACTGCATCACCAGCCCCAAAGAACTACACTACCCAGAAGCCAACAGTGCTTCCGGCCGCTGCTTTCTATCTAAATGGGGGGGAAAGTTTTGATCTGATCCAAACCTGACTAAAAACTTTGGTCCTTAATCATAGTGACTTCAGCGCTCAGTGGATGCAGAGAACCGATCAGAACCGGACCAGAACCGGACCAGAACCGGACCAGAACCGGACCAG
>NC_056506.1:42846089-42849767 GCF_014905685.2 Nematolebias whitei | reverse complement strand
AACCGGACCAGAACCGGACCAGAACCGGACCAGAACCGGACCAGAACTACTTCCAGCCTCATCTGTCAATCTGAGTGCTGTTTGTCGGCCCATGAAGCCTCTCGAGTGGGGAGGCATTGCTTGGAGGTCCGATATCTTCTCCGGAGCGCACCCGGACATTTTTCATCAGATCCCTCTGGATTATTTGGACTCGACTGGGACCATTGTTTGGTTTTTTGCTGGCTCTCTGAAGGTTCGGATCTCTCCAAAAGCATCTGGTGCTCAACAGCTGCAGAGAGCCGATCAGAACCTGAGCAGAACCGGATCAAGGTTGGTGAGCTCCTCATGTAACATTTTGCAGTACTGTACAGTACATATATGGTTGTTGTTAAAATTACGTAGATTTAAGAGTTTAGAACATTGCAAATGTGCGGGAAGGGTTTCTAAAGCCTTAAAATATATAAATACAAAAATAAATATAGCGTTTCTACTTTGCGGTTTTTCACTTATTGCGGGGGTGTGTGGAACGTAACGCTCGCAATAACTGAGGGACTACTGTATGTAAGAGCAAAAAAGTGCAGCCTTTGATAATTCTTTGCTAAAATAAAAACATATATTGTGTTTTTTATAGTCTTGTGCTTCGTTTGTCTAATTGTTCCAGTCTCAGTGACTGAAGTGGATTAAATTAACACAAATCAGTTGTTCTCTCAATTATGCTAATCTGATTATGACTCAGATGAGACTGAGAACTTGTATATTTGCTAACAGTGGCAGAAAGCAGGACAGAGCACGACCATTCTGCTGATTTGTTTATAAAGCAACCAACAGCAAGAATTTTTTATGTTTTTTAACAAACGTCCACAATTTGCACCCTGTTCCTCAGCCACGATGCCAAAGCACCTAATGCGATAATCAATAATCAAGGCGATCAGTGCAGCAGCATTCAAAAAGATAAGTGCTCATTTTTTTAAGACTGACACTTCAGAACGAAGCATCAAAAAAAGATGAAAAAATAAAAAGCTTAATCCTAAACCAGCACGAGCAACGTTGATTACAAACGTTTACACAAATATTAGTCTTCAACTAACGATTTATGGCTGCAACACCCCAATTTTAAAACGTTTTCTGTTTCATTTCCAATTGTTTATTAGTTTTTTCAACTGTTTGATGCAAAAAGTCTCAAAAGAGTAGTAACATCCTTGAATTATTTAAAATAACTAAAATGTTTTTGTACATTTATTTCAAAGTATCAGTTAAGAAACAAAAGAAAGGTTTTATTATCTGTTCTAAACATTGTGGATTAAAATAAATAAGACCATTACTAATATAATAAAAACAATATTTTGTTTGTAAACCTTTGTCTAAAAAATAAAGAAAAAAAACAAACAACAACAAAAACAGTTTCTGATTTAGCCGTAAGCAGTTTTGGGCAAACTGAACTGAGAGAAAGTGTGTATAAAATAACAAATGTATGAATGAATGAATACCATATTTTTCGGACTATAAGCTGCACCTGATTATAAGGCTCACTGTCGATTTTTGAGAAAATTAAAGGATTTTAAGTACACCTTAAAGTCCGAAAAATATGGTAAATCAGATTATCTTGGAAAGAGAAATGAAAGTTTTAGCCGTTTTGGTTAAACCTTGTAAATGTTTTGCACGACCTCATCTGGATTTATGGGATCTCATAAGAAATGTTAACACTTGAAAGTGTGTTGAGGATGAGTCTCAGCTACTACTAGGCCTGTCACGATAAATTTTGCTGGGTGATTAATTGTCTCAGAAATTATTGTGATAAACGATAATATTGTTTGAAATTTGACAATAATTAGTAATTATTGTCCAATTTAAGAAGAAATGTTGGTTAATTTGTTTTGTGTGTAGTACCTTTTTTGCCCACCGGATGGCAGTATAAGATGGTTTGAACCGAAGGATGGATAGTGAGGAAGCGAGCAGCATGTCTCTTTAAGAAAAATGGGAGGGATGCCCCTTGATGTGACATGGGCTGCCTCTCTTTCCTTTTTGTTTGGTTCTCAAAATGGCGGACGCTCGGTGTGGTTTCAGCTCTTCAGCATAGCATTTTTCACACAAAGTTTTTAATAAAAAAATCAGTAAACAAGTTCTCGGCTTCTTTTTGCAGAGAAAAACAACTTTTTACCCAAAGGCACGGGTTTCGACCGTGAATTTTGGAGCTTTGACAAGACGGAGGTTTTTTTTCCCCAAGGTCGGCCTGTTAGCTTAGCTCATAGCATAGCTTCTCAGCTTAGCTGCTTTTAACGATCCAAAAACACAATTTTGGACGGTAAAAATGGATTTTAAAGAGAAAAGAGAAAGGGCGGGGTCAGTGAAGAGCACCGGAGTTGAGGCTTTTGTCATCCAGTGTCTTCAGTAGAAAGAGAGAGATGAAGAAACGGTAAAGCCGATACATGAAAATGAGGTTGATAATTTCCATTTATCATGCGATTAACTGATGTATCGTTTATCGCGACAGGCCTAGCTACTGCCAATTCTTACTTCATATCTTTAAAATTACCTGAGCTGCGGCCATTTTTGTTTGTTCAGGTCAGTTTGGCTGGGGTGACCAACTTGAACCAGGCCAACACCAAAATCAGTTGTGGATGCACACCCAATGATTATGTTCCGAAGATTTTTTATGAGATGAGATATTTTGCTAACATTACAGACACATCATTGCACTTTTACTTGTGACCGCGAAGAAATAAATAAATAAGTGGAGGACACCCACCCCATTGGCTGTGCTGACAGCCTGGTAATAGATGCTGTAGCTCTTCTGTGGCAGCAGAGGGGCATTCCAGAAACCGTTGTAGGTCTTGTTGTCACCCACAGTGAAGGGCTGGGGCGAGTGGATGCCGCCGGCGGGGAACTGAGCCGTGAAGTAGTACTGAGAGTTCAACAGCGTGGCGTTCTGGAAGTGAATGGGAACCGGGTAGCAGCGCAAGATCTCCGCCGTGCCCCTCGCTCTGCGTGGACGTTCCTCCTCCACCACCACCTGGTACGCACTGCAAACACAGTACAAAGACAACGGACTGACTCTGGCGGGCACTTTTTGTTGGATGCTGCTGACAAAAGCTAGCAGTTTTCTGTTTTGTCATATAGTTTCAAAGAGAACAGGAAATGCCTCTTTATGCTGCAAAGCTAAAGCTCTAGGAATAGTCCAATGTTTGTGGAAAGGAGCTTTGTGAAATAGTTCTTTCTGCAAACAAGAGCAAACAAAGTTATTTAAAAATGACTCGGAACACAGCCACACAGAAAAGAGACTAACGTTATTTGCCTTTTCGTCATTAAACAGCTGAAAAGGTTAACGGTTCTTTCCATTTCCTCTCCTCGTGTTTAGTTAGATCAAAACTGCGGCCTTGTGCGCCGCTGACAGAGATGACATTGTTTCTGTGCTCGCCACTTAGACTGAGGAGGGGAGACGGTCGTGTAGCCGTTTGGGTTAGTATGCGTCACACATCCACCTGTTAGATCTACTGAGCTGCTGAGCGACAAAGAGTCTGTTTACAGCTGCCACGACCTGGAACTAGCGTTAATCTCCAAAAGACCACACTTATTATGACTAAGATATGGAGCTAAATTCCTGTATTTCTTTGAAGTTGTCGTTTTCTTTTGGTGAAAAGTGAAATTTATGACTTTATGTTTTCAAATGTTTTTTTCCCTGTTAAGCCCAGTCACAAGCAT
>NC_056506.1:42800046-42826089 GCF_014905685.2 Nematolebias whitei | reverse complement strand
TATATATATATATATATATATATATATATATATATATATATTGGTGGGTTCTGTAACCATCTTTCAGATCGGAGGCAATGTGTTCAATAATGGTATTTCCTCTAGTTATTTAACAGTTAATCATGGTGTACCACAAGGCTCATTCTTAGGACCCACCCTCTTTACAATCTACATAGGTAACGTAGGTCAGAGCATCCCTGATGCATCCTTACACTTCTACGCTGATGACACTGTTGTTTACTGTCGAGCTAAAAAAGTTACTAAGGCTTTCCAGCTTTTGCAATCCGAATTCGACATCATCCAGTCAGATTTGTTCCATCTCAAACTTGTCCTAAATGTCGACAAAACCAAAGGGATGTTGTTTTCAAACAACACAGACTCTCTCACTGGTACATTTGCATTTTTAAATCTCTTCTTGGTCTGTTGCCTTCATACATCTCCTCCTACGTGTCAATGTGTGAGTGCAGCTACAGCGTGCGCTCTCATGATATTACCTGCAGTGTTCCCTCAGTGAGGACGGAACTAGGCAAAAGGACCTTCTCCTACTCCGCTCCTGTTTCCTGGAATATCTTGCAAAAAGAACTGAAGCTCTCGACCTTGACCTCTCTAAGTGGCTCTAAACATCTGTTTTTTTTGTTTTTGTTTTTGTTTATTTCCCACTTCCAGTGTTAAGTGTTCTTTTGAAATGAAAATTTATTGATCTTTGAGAGGATGTACTTGCATTATTATGTCATTATTATTAAATTTGTTTAAAACGGTCTCCAAACAATATTATCCTTTATTGCAATGATTTGTGAGACAATTAATCGTCCAGCAAAATTTGTTATTGAGACAGACCTATCCTTATATTCCGTTTCTTTTTATACTTTATATTTTTGCTATTTTTGGGTATCACTGTGACCCTGAGTACATAATTTCATTCCACCTCATGTACCACATGTGATGCGCATGGCAATAAACTTGAACTTGAACTGGACATTTATTGTCTGTTGTCTTTTTAAATTTTCTTTTTGGAGGCAGCTATCATGAGATCTTCCAGTCACTTTCTGCATCATGGCAAAACATCTGTTGCTGGAAACACAAACGTCTGGAGCTTTATCGCCTCCTAAACCCAATCAGAATGCAAGATTATATTATCAAATCAAGCTTTAAGCTGCTCTGCTCTGGTCTGTAGTGCTGTGGATCGGTCTCTCCCTTTGTTCAACTCTTACCTCATACTGGCTTTAAATCTGATTTCATAACGTGTTCAGTTTCTATACGAACCAACCACAGCTCTGGGAAATGAGGGATCTACTATTACGTCATCAAAGGAAAGTTTTATTTCTGCGTCGATGAGTTAGAAAACGTTAACTCTGAATCAGCTGTTTTAGACTTTTAGACCTCATGTTTGTTTACCTGTCTGTTAGCAAAAAATCTTGTGGGCTTTAATGAAACTCTCAGAGGGTCGTCGTTAGATTAGCGTCTAAAGCTGATGAACTTTTGGAGTTAGCCTGATTTAAGATGGCTGTCACAGCCAATAAAGTCAAAGCACAAAAACGGATATAACAGTCATTTTGGAAACATTGAGCTACAAGTTGGTGTGCTAGTAGCGGAAAGTCGTCCTCAGCACATATTCAGAGTTCTAAAAAACAACAAAACTATTCAACTGGTGGCTCGGGGGCCAAACCAGGCCCACGGGTGAGCTCAGTTCGGCCCACCATTGGGTTCCTTTTTAAACAAAACTAGATTTTAAACCATAAAACAAAGTTACTTAATGACAATAACTGCTGGATGTCCAGCTCCTGGATTTCAGTAACTGTGCCCCCCCGATCAGTTTAGTTGAATAGTCCATGTTTAGGGGGAGTGGTGGCCCAGAGGTTTAGGAGGGTGAGCCCGAGTGATCGGAGGCCACAGATATGAATACTGGGGCTGATATATCAAATATTTGAGTGGGAAAGTTGAAGCACCCACATCTGCCTCTATCCTCATTTGCCCCACTGTGGACTCTTGAGCAAGGCCCTTAAACCCCCTCCCCATCTGCTCCACGTGTGTCAGAGATGGCAGTTTGCATCTGCCATTAAACAATGACCAAATCTACTGAGAAGCCAAGAAAAAAATAAGAAGTAATAAATAAATGGAGGGCAGCACGGTGACGCAACTGGTAGAGCTGCTGCCTCTCAGCGAGCAGGTCCTTGGTTCAAACCCCGGTCCAGGGGCCTTTCTGGGTGGAGTTTGCATGTTCTCTCCGTGCATGCATGGGTTTTCTCCGGGTACTCCGGTTTCCTCCCACAGACCAAAAACATGCATGTTAGGCTGATTGGTAACTCTAAATTGTCCCTAGGTGTGAGTGAGAGAGTGAATGGTTGTTTGTCTCGTTTGTGTCTATGTGGCCCTGTGATGGACTGGAGACCTGTCCAGGGTGTACCCCGCCCCTCGCACAGTGATTGCTGGACATGGGCACCGGCGGCCCCCGTGACCCAAAATGTTATAAACGGGTAAAGATAATGGATGGATGGATGGAAATAAATGGAGGATCTTTGTTACCTTCTTTTAAGGAATGCTTGTTGTTTTGTTTTTGGTTAGGGAAGTCGGCATTCTTCGATCTTTGAAAATTTTCATTAGCTTAAAATAGATGAGCGGAGTTAGGACCATCAGATTTCCAAAGATTTGTCAGTTGATACGAGATGGAAAACACCATCAAAAGAATACCATTATCATCTTCATTTTTTAGGACTTCTCCTGTTTGGTGCCCTTTTCCACTTCCTATCTTTGTTTTTTTTTTCATTTTATATTTCCAGACAGCGTGAGCACACATGAAGACGAATCACTGGCCTTTACGTCCTGACAGATTTCCAGGAAGTGAGGAGGTGGGAAAAGAGTTGTGTACCTGTAGACCTGTAAAGTTCAGCGGAGGCGAGGCGTTGCTGTGATCAAAGGATGCCTCAATTAGTTTTGAGATGTGGCGGTGCCACGCAGTGAACTCCACTGATGATTTTTCTTTTAAATGAGTTATCCTGAAAGTCATTAAACATTCACAATCTGCTAAACTGAACATCCGTATCAAAACACGTTATTTTCTCAGTTCTTCCATCAGTAAAACCTCCACATTTTAAATATATCAGACGACAATGAGATTTTGAGAAGCATCACTAAGGAGTGTTATCAAAGCTCCCTGCTCAGAATGAACATCTCAAACTAAATTATCTTTTTATGAAGACGCATCTATTTATCTTTTTATGTGCTCACAATGGTAAACAGTGAGTGAGTCCAGCGTACTAATGAGTGGAAGCTCCAGTTCGCGGCACTCTGTTAATTATAATTAGAGCTTTGTAATTACTCCGCTGAAAGAATGGCAGCCTGCGTAAGGCCATCTGAATTGTACCTGTGAGAGAATTAAAAACCAATCACTTTGGCTTCCTTGCTCGGTCTTCTCTGTCTGGCTTGTGGGCATTCATCTGGACAGCTGTGCGTTCGGTAAACCTGAGCTGACAGGCCTGACTAAAGATCTCAAGGCTGGACTCTTTAAAGCACTCCGATGAGTTGATAGTGGAAAATTGAGTTTTACAGCGAGCTCAAGTGTTTGTCAAACCCCTTTAGACAATGTAAAAGAGTTCACCCACTCACTCTTTGTGTTAAAATTACAAAATGCAAATGAAGAGACTTACGTGAGACAATCTGTGTACAGCAATAACTAAAGGTCGACTAATATACTGTAGGTGTTTTAATGGCTGATCTATACAAATCTTTAAAGGCTAAATATATAATTAAAAAAAATTCTTATCACATTATGTTGAAGGCAAAAGCAAGAATGTTTATGCCAGTGTCTGTGTCCTTGGGCAAATTATCGTATGGACAGAGAAATAGACAGATTTTCCTGCTCAGCTTCCTTTGAAGTCTGCTGGTGTTGTGCCACAAAAAGCGCCCCTGTCATTAGAGGTACCTTAGTAGCAAGATGGCCACAAAGACGTTATCCTCACATGTAACAAAACTGTTCAGCTCACAAACGTGCCTGCCTGAAAAAAAGGCAACAATTTGACTAATTAATCCACCAACTGATCAACATTAGTACCTTCTCCAATTAGTCAAAGCATCAGTATTCAGTACCGTACTTTCCGCCATACACATCACATCGCCGTATAAGTTGCATCAGTCCAAATATGTCTAATAAAGTTAAAAAAAACATAAATATGTTGCTTTGCCGTATAAGTTGCATCCATTATGCATCACCACTGATGAGTCGCGTTTGTTACGCATCACCGCTGATAACCTGGAAATGTGGCCCGGTGTTGTGCAAAAAATCGATTGGCTGCCAAATGGCGGCCGCGAGAGCATGAACGCCAATACTTTAACAAGAATTTAACAAGATTAGCACTTAAAAACAATTATTTGTTTGCTTGAAATTATAGCAAAGGTGTGTCTCATTAGAACTTTTCCTTAATAAATGCACTTTCATGATCAAATCAGCTGCATTGCACCTGGGTGGCGCGGTGAAATGCAGCTGATTTGACATTTGCTCCAGAGTGAGACGAAGGTGGCTTAGTATGGCAAGCCAAGTGTCTCATTAATAACCACTTTTACCTATTAATCGGGGATTTTACTCAGGCACGTTCCATCGGTGTGGCCATGGAATTTGGACATTTCGGAACCGTTTGGACCAACACAGACTCAAGGTAGACGTCATTAAGTTCTGCCTGTCCCTGAAACAACTGTGTGTTTATCTGAATTTGGCTCCCCTGGCTGCCCTTGAAGGCCATCTTATCTGAATTCGCCTGGAGAACATGTGATCTGATGCAGATAAAACCAGCTGAATAAACACTGTCATCATTTCAGGACTCTTGGATTCTCAAAGGCGTTACCCTTGGCCATTACCCGACATACCTCGAGAATGTTTACGGATCTCACCAGAGGAAACTGGCTGATTATTCCATCCTTTTTAGAACTCTTACAGTGCCCTCGAGAGCGTTCATAGACATTGCTCACCGCTCTCGTTGTCTCCCCCCTCTGCGGAATGTCTATGTCACTATGTGCTTGTTTGTGCGAGGTGTTTTTTAATAGAGATTTTCTTCTCAGCCAAGAAGAAAGAGTCTGATAGGAATTTTTTTGCCTCCAATTCCTACATGTGTCCAGTTTCACTATTTTTTTCTGTCTAAACAGATCTCACTTGTAAATGAATCTTCTAGGTGACTTATCCGTCTAAATAGACGTTGAATTGAATGAATGAATTAATGAAACACTTGGCTTGCCATATTAGTTGAGAGCCCTCTAGTGGCTAAAAATGGTAGTGTTCAATATTTTCCATGTCAGAATGAATGAAATAGTCAGATCTCAGCCAAAAATTGGCTTATAAATATGGGGAAAAAGCAAATACGTCACTTCACTGAATAAGTCGCAGGCGTGCTAATTTATATAAAAAAAAACCCTGCGACTTAAACAGCGAAAAATATGGTAATTCTTATACTGGACACTTTTATAATGTGCTTCTTTAAAATATGCATTTTAATGTGACCAAGATAGTTATGATCCTAACAATATTTGCAATTCATATGAGATGGAACAAATGAAAAAGTCCTAATATAATCGGCGCTTTTACAAATTGTGTCATTCTGCAGAACATCCAGGTGTTCAGAAGAATTAAAAAATAAAGTGGTGTTGACAATATAATTGCTACACATTTATCGTTGTATTTTAAAATCTGTTTTATAACTGAAAGACTCAAAAACTCAAAAAAATTACTTTATTTTTTATTTTTTATAAATTTACCTGAATGCATGGCTTTAGTTGTCATTAAAGTAGGTGAGACAACACCTCTAATAATTCTACACATCTTTAAGGAGCTACAGTTTTCAAATGGCCTTAAATGTTCAAAACAAGCTAACTGCACTGTGTTCAACAAAGTGGCAGTCAGTGAGAGCCATTTAAAATGTGATATCCATTCAATTCAGTTCATCAGTGAGGAGAAAGCTTTTTAATCATAGTTTAGGTTTTAACCAGGTTCTTCAGCTTATCAACACTGGTAAACTGTTGAGTAGGAAAGGTGCTGGTATTTATTTATTAAATTAGACAATCTGCTGGATTCCTCTGAACAGCTGATCAAATGTCAAATTAATCCAGAACTGCAGTGGGAGTCTGTGCTTCAATGTGACTACAGCTCCGACAGGTGCTGCGTTGAAAAGGATGCAGAGATGTAATCAGATTGCCTCTGCAAAATGTCACGCAGCTGATCTTTCAAACTGGTCACCAATATGTCTCGCTGCTGTCTGATAAATGAAAGGACGTGAACATGAAAAGCGTTGTTATGAGTCGTCATTAGCGTTTGACTGAAAATCACATTCCATTAAAGGCTTAGAAATAATCTAAAATCATATGTCCGCCTGACATCCGCCTCGTGACACTTTCATCTTTGAACCTGGCCCAGTGTCGAGTAATAAACAGTCAGAGCCCTGATCGGTCCAAACGGTTTAATTTATGCCACAAAAACTAAAAACAAAAGGCTCGTGCATCTTTCGGCACTTCTTGAGCTCACTAATTGTGTGAATGCTGAGTGTGCACTATTGTTTTCCTGTTTAGAGTCTCTTTCACACTTTTTCTTTCTTTCTTTCTTTATTTATTTATTTGTGCAATTGAATTACTTCTGTAAAGTTTGATTTTATTTCAACCCTTCAAATATCTGCTTAATCAAGAAAAGGGTGCTATCAATTATTTCCTGCGGGATCAATAAAGTTCTTATTATGTGACATTTAGTTTTTGTAACTTTTACAGTTTTCATTATATTTAACTTTATTAGAACATTTCCATAAAAACTACCTTAAGTTCAATACAAAACTTTGATTTTTTAAAATTTGCTTCAGCATACTTGTTTTATTTTTTGTATTTTTAAGATACTTTTAGCTTTTAGCTACCATTTTGTTACTTCTTTCTTTTAGCTACTTTTCGGCTACTTTTAGCTAGTGTTGTGTCACTTTTAGCTCTGCTATCCTTCTATTGCTTTTATCTTTTAGCTACCGTTTTGCTACTCTTAGCTGTTGTTTTGCTGCTTTTAGCATTCAGCTTCCATATTGCATCATTTAACATTTAACTACCATTCTGCTCCTTTTAGCTTTCAGCTGCAGTTATGCTAATTTCAGCCATCACTTAGTCTCAGCATTTGTTTAACAAATTTTAGTTACATTTTTGCTCATTTTATGTTTTGGTTATTTTGGGCTATGCATCTGTTTTGATATTTTAGCTTGGCAATTTTAGCTACTATTAACTGCTTACCTTCTGTTCTGCATGTTTTATCTCTATAGACTGTTTTAGCTTTGTCAGCAAATTGCAGCAAAGCTCAGCAGCCACACAGCATTTTCACAGAAAATAAGTTTCTATAGTTAATAACCAATTGCTTGGGTTGTAAATTAAGCCTGTTTTTATTTCTGAAGCAAGGTAAGCTAATAAAATAATAAAACAAATATGACTATGGAGAGACTATAGGAGGAAAACAACGCCTGAAAAACTCCTGCCAGATGGGCACAGTGGCATTTATGAGCCAAAATGGTGACTTTTGTGCAATAACTTGGCATTTAAACAGAACAGCTGTACTGCTTCCCTAATAATGACTAATACATGCTGCAGCGAGCAGGCAAAATTCCCTCGGTCCCCCAGAAGCCTGTGGTGGCTGAGGGTGGGCAGTCTGGCACATAAAAGACATGTAAAGGGAAGAGATCCTGAAGGTAGCCTTGGCTGCACCGAGCTTTGTTCTCATCTTCAAAGGCGAAGCTTTTTTCTTCCTCAGGATCAAAATCCACAAACAAATAAAGCTCAGATGTGTACAGTAAGGCGCCAAATTCCCCGGCAACTTTCGCTTCCAGTGGGGTATTGATAAAAGTGAGCTCTTTGATATATATTTTTTGCTTTTTGATGGTGGTTCTGTGTGTTTTATTGTGCTGCTTTGTTTGTGTTTTTTTTTTTTTCCTCCTCTGTGCTGGATTTTACATGCCCTTATTGTGAAAGTCATACCTGACGGGAGCTCCTCGGCTCTGGGCGGGCTTAAGGAGAACAGTGACCGTGCTGTCGGTCTGGTTCAGAGAGGTCTCGTGGTCGTAGGCTGGCATGGAGGGAGCTGAGGACAAAAACACACAAAACAAACAAGCAGAAAAAGATTAAAAGAGATGTCCTGATGCATGCTCAACAATCCAGGTAGAAAAATTTAACAAAATTACGTCAGGTCCTCTGGACAGATTTACAAATAAAAAACAAATGTTGAAACGTTTCGTCTTTTATCCTAAAGACTTTGTCAGTCTGAAACGCTGCACTAAACTCAGTCTTATAAATAACCCCTTATCATAGTGGGTCAACCATTTTGCTGGAAACAGCCAAAACTAGCTGTTCACAAGATAAAGGAGGACCATGAGCCTAACGATCGATCGTTAGTGCCCTGATGGTCAATTTCCATCAGGGCAAGATGGCCGCTTGCCATTTTTTGAATCCGTCCAGAGGACCTGACTTACTGTAATTTCCGGACTATAAGTCGCTACTTTTTCCACACGCTTTGAACGGCTTTGGCTGCTGCGACTAATTTATGGATTTTTGTTTTTTGACGAGCTAACGAGCTTCCTGCCACCAGAACATTTAACCTCATCACACCCCGGCACTCACATAGCTGCCCATTACACATCTCTCCTGGGGGGTGGGTCCTCAGGACTCAATGAGACTACCTGTATAAATAAAGTATTTTTAAAAATCTGACCGATGAAATTACCAAACAGGTCACAGTGGACCAATGAAACGAGGAGTGGAGGAGAGAACGGGGAGGGGGAACTTGTGCCTCTCCCTGTGGGCACAACAAATTATTCGCAGCCACTCGATATCAGTGTGAATCGTGTATTAACGTGACACTCGAAGTTCGGTGGGAGGCTTGGATGACTGGTGGCAAGAAATCGTTTACTAAAACTGGCGGCATGCAAAGAACAACTTCTGCTCCAGTCTGCCAGTGGATGCTGACAGAGGAGCAGTTTTAAAAAAATCCTCTGCAGGAGGATGATGAAGATATTGATCAATGACTTCCTGGTAGGCTATTGTATTATTATTTTTTTTTTAACGAGCTGTGTTACCGGCACTGTTCAGAAAAAAAAACAAAAAAACATTTACTGTACGTATTTGTGTATGTTACCGGTACATATTTAATCAAAAGTTAAAAAAAATTTCTGCGTAAATGTCTCACATTACAACATGGACACCCGCGGCTTAAACACAAGCGCAGCCTATATATGTACAAAATTATTATTATTGTTTAAAATGAGTGGGCGTGGCTTATATTTGGGTGTGTTCACTAGTCCAGAAATTACAGTCATTTATTAGATTAAAAGAGATGGTCATTTTGGACGTGACGTTCTGTTTACTAGTTATCAATAGTTAGCACCTTATCAGCTGTGACATCTGTGACAAAGACTTAAATATCAAGTAAAGGACAGAAGTCTTTGTCTAGTCTAGGCTAATAGCTAATACAAGGTCCTTTTTATGTATTTAGTTTACTAACTATTGATAATGACTCCATAGAATATCACTTCAAAAATGCCTAGATTATTCCTTTAACGACACACATAAAAACCAAACAAACCATTGGTTCTATGGGGCCTTACACGACTTTTGTTCAGTTACAATTCAGCAGAAAAGTTGCTCAATTTGTTAAGTAAACAAAACAAATAATGAAAGACGGCATCAGCTTGCAGTGTATGAACACTCTGGATCATTCACACTCTAGCTGACCTTTCCTTTGACCCTGCTGACCTGAAATCTTGGTAGTGAACTGGGTTATGACAGGGGGGCCATAGCCCTTGGCTGTGCTGGCACGCAGGGTAAAGGAGTACGTGGAGCCCGGGTAGAGGCCTGTGAACATGTGGGTGGTCTCGTTGCCCAGCTTCACTGCCTTCCCGCTCTGGTTGGATAGGTCCAGCTCGGGGTCAAAGGAGCTCACCGCCTTGTAGGAGATCTGGCATAAACAGAAAATGAAAATTCTCTTATTGGCCTTCTACAGGAACTCTGGTTCAACTCTGTTCTGCAAGAGGACAATTTGTATTCATGAAGTAAAATCCTTTTGCATTTGAAAAATTCAAGCAGCTCCAAATGGTAAAATATTTACTGGATTTACTGTGTTGGGGTTTTAAATCTCTTTCATGGTTTTGTTATCACACATTTCCAGTCTCTCAACCCTTTGTATTCCTCTTATAAGCTTAAAAATCATGAGGAAATAATAAAAGGCGTAGGTATGATGTGCTTCCTGAACCAACTTCCTGTTTAGATACATCATCTAAAAAACTGCAATCACTTAAACAACATAAGACTTTGAGCTGAATTTGAACTGTGAAACCGAATATTGCCACTGTCAGCATAAGCAGACATTGTTTTTGCTCATGTCTGTTGGCATGTCTGCTACCAAGATATCTCGTGAACCACTAAGCATATTCAATCTTTTAAAAAGTGATCCTCAAATGTACATCTTCTACTCAATACCTTGTGAAGACAGTCCAATAGACAGTTGCTACAACTAATTGACGTTAGCCAACACTAATTCAGTCCATTTTACAAGTATTGAACACATTTTTTGTGGTAGTAGCTGAGATTTTTTCACAACATACTGTATACCGGATTTTCCGCCGAACATGTCGCACCGCCGTATAAGTCGCATCAGTCCAAATATGTCTAATAAAGTGGAAAAAAACACAAATACGTCGCTAATCTGTGTAAGTCGCATCTATTATGCGTCACCACTGACAACCTGGAAATGTGGGCCAGTGTTGTGCAAAAATCAATTGGGTGCCAAATGGCGGCCGTGGGAGCGTGCACGAGAGGACTTTAATAAGAATTTAACAAGATTAACGCTTAAAAAAATGTATTTACTTGCTCAAAATTATAGCAAAGGTGTGTCTCAGTCCAACTTTTCCTTAATAAATGCAATTTAATGGTCAAATCAGCTGCATTTTAAAAGCCGATTCACAAAAGTGGTAGCGTGCAGAGGAAGGACTCGTGCATTTCTTATAAATTTAACAAGATAATCGCCTAAAAACAATTATTTGTTTGCTCATAATTATAGCAAAGGTGTGTCTCAGTCTAACTTTTCCTTAATAAATGCACTTTAATGGTCAAATCAGCTGCATTTTAAAAGTATTTGCTGCCTCGGTGCTATGGGAGTGTGCAGAAGAAGGAAATCAGCAATTAGGAACGCTGCGCATTTCTTCGAAATTTAACAAGATAAGCACCTAAAACAATTATTTGTTTACTGACGGTGTGTCTCAGTTGACGTTTTACTTAATAAATGCACTTTAATGGTCAAATTAGCTTCATTTTGCCGGGGCGGCACAGCGAAATGAAGCTAATTTGACGGTTGCTCCAGTCATGATGCTGGAGCTGGACGAAGGTGTCAGATTATGGCAAGCTGATTGTGTCAATAATAGCCACTTTTACTTATTACACGACACAATGGCATGCCATACTACTTGAGTGCCATCTAGCGGCTGAAAATGGTGGTGTTCAATATTTTCAATGTCAGAATGAATGAAAACGGTCATATCTTAGCCCAAAATTTGGTTATAAATATGGGTAAAAAAACATAAATATGTCGCTTCAGTGTATAAGTTGCAGGGCATGTAAATTATACCAAAAAAAACTGCGACTTATGGGCCGTAAAACATGGTACTCTAAATGTTGCATCTCATTTTTATCACATGATATCAGTGACAACTTCATGGTCATTTTGGTTCATGGTTCACCCAAATGGCTAAAACTTTGTCATTTCTCAACACAAGGTGGTTTTAGATTGAAGTTCAGGCTTTAAAGTTGAGTGGCAGTTTACATCCCTTCAAGCAATGTTCATTTATTATACCATTTATATGATTTGACTCAATATTCTTATTGCTGGAAAGAAAAATGTGCAAATATTAGAACGTTTTGCAGATTAAAAGCAGAAGCAAATAAGTTAACAAGCAAAAAAAAATAGCTCTGTGCAATTGGGACTTTGTACCAAAGTTAACACTTCACAATCTTTAAATGTTTGCTGTATGTTTGAGCATCTAACTCAATGTCAACTGGGTTCTGTGTTTATTTCTGAAATACATGTGGTACAAAAAGCCCATCAAGACCTGTTGTTAAATTCCACGAGTTTTTGTCGTAAAAGCAGCGGCACATTTTAGAAGAAAAGTTGATTCCCGCTGGTGGGTTTTAAGGAGAACGCAAATACTCTAATGTATTTCTCCTCCATTAATAAACAGAGGGAGCTCTGGAGGGAAGCATTAAGGTGAGTGTTTTTGTTAATATCCATTCTGAATAATTTTAAAGTCCTACTTTAAGAAAATGCCTCTGCTCGTGAGGGAAAACCTCCATTATAATTCCAATTAAGGGACACAAAAGGAATCTGGAGTGCCGCATAATTTATGTCCATCAAGTTTTGAAATGCTTCAAGGCTTTCTCATTTAGTCTTTGTCTGTGAAGTGAGTCTGCAATGCCAAAACCCAATATCATAACATTGCAGGCTAAAGGAGTTTGAAATGACTTGTCGACACCGGGCATGGGAAGGTTTTCACAACCATAATGGAACTGACACAAAAGCTGATTTGTATAGGCAAACGAAACTGGACTGATTGGAGCACATTTTACAATTATTTATTTATTTATTTAAATTTTTCTCCAAGTCACATTTCCCATAAGAGATATAAGTCAGATTCTAACATTTGTACATTTATGTAAATTTAAACAAGCGATTCACCAAGGACCCTTGTGGCTGAGGGGTTTGAATAGTGAATGTTTTGTAGTTTTGGAGAGGAGTGTTTTTTAGGACTGGAATTGAACTAGTAAACCTTAATGTTTTTGGTGCAAGATACTCAAGTGAGTGGGAGTTATACTGTGTAGAAGAACAGGTATTTTTTTTCTTGTCCAAGGCAGAGCAGAGTGACGAATCCTGGTTAGTGGAGGGAAACATTTTATTCAAGATTAGGTACAATGGCACTGCCAGAGGGTGGCCAATGGTGGCCTTGGCCCCAATAGATTATTTTCACATTTTTCTTTCTCATACTAAAATTTTTTAGTAAAATAATATGAACGCTATAATAAATGAACATTCCATGAAGGGATGTAAATCGTCCCCCAACTTTAAAGCCTGAATCTTACTCTAATAAAATATTATGTAGAGAAATGAACACGTTTTAGCCATTTTGGTGAACCATAAAGGCCACCTGAAACATTTGAGGAAACTATACTTTTAAGCAATACAAAAACAAGAAAGCAGATTTTCTTCAAATGATAGGGCTAGTCTGTTTATATTTATATTTATAATTATGGTGGTGGCCATCTTGTTTTATGACGTGGCAACCCAATTTTTGATGGTGACCTTGCCTAGGTGCAGCTACACACTAAAATGGAAGTCGGTACCTCGCTTATTTTTCAAGTAGTCATGCTCACACCACACACGGATGGATGTACGGTGGGTATTTCCAATTTCTCCTCCTTTTAAACGTGTTGACTCCAAACATTGATCAGATGCAGCTGAACAATGACACATTATTTTGGAGTTTTATTAAAACATCTCCAGTGGTTCATGATATTATTTGCTAACAGAGCGGGTTGACTTGAATCGATAATGGCAAAGTTTAATGTAAGATTCTGCACCATTTGTTAGTGCATGTGTATGGATGACCCACATCTACTGCCACACTAACGTATTTTTTGAACTATAAGACGCACTATCAGTGAACGGGTCTGTTTTCATACATAAGGTGCACCAGATTATGAGTTGCATTAAGCAAAACAAAACAGTCAGATAAGTCAAACTTTATTCAACTCATTCACAATAACCACATAAAATCAGTTCGAGCTCAGTAAGCACAACCAGAATTAATACATAAGGCGCACCTGATTATAAGGCTCACGGTCGATTTTAAGTGCGCCTTATAGTTTGAAAAATGTGGTAAAGACGACTGAATTAAAGCCATTTTTGTGTTAGCTAAAGTTGCTTGTGGCGACCATCTTGAATCAGATTGACTCTACTCCAATAATTGGTGATAAGTTCATTAAAATTCACTTACTGGTTCATGAAATAATAAAATGCACTCAAGCCCACATTTCATGGTGCCTGGTGATGAAGACATTGGGTTTCAATGAAAATGTTATTTGTGCTTTTGCGTGTTTATTTTCTATATTACAAATCAGTTGTTTGTAATATAGTAACACTTTTTAAATGGGTTTTGCTAAATATGCCGGCAGAACTTGGATTAAATGAAAGTTTCAGCTGAATGATATTTTTAAAGATCTGGACTTGTTTTGTGAAAAGCTGCCAGTAAAACTACAAGCTGGAATAAAGAAAGAGTCTAAAGTGTTTCACACTTGTTACATATGTTCCACTCCGAGATCTCGGATCATCTACAATCAAAATAAAATCTCTAAAGCAAGATAGAAAGAACTTTTGGGAAATAGCTGCAGATTATCTTGAGTATTTCTACTGGATAAACAATAAGATAAACTGAAGCAGAACACTCACCTTCCTCATCGGTTAGTTTATTTTAAATTAATTTAATGTCTACCTTGACAATTCCTCTAAAACGAAAGAAAAATGCAATAAAGTGCATTCAAATCAAAATATGCCAGGATGTCGGTGACCTTCAGTATTTTTTTTTTTTAAACATTACAACGCTGTTAAGGCTTTTAAAGATAGAGGTAATTACAGCAACACATGCATATTACAGCCCGGAGAGGGTCTTTTATAACGTGAAGCACATTTGCTTCAGGACAAAGAATTATGAGCAAACCATGACGAACAGCAAAGTGTCACGAGCTCTGAATGCTTTTACCTGTACACTGAATTTTTTACAAAGACAAACAATGAAAACATGTTTCTCTAAAAGCAATTATGCGTACAGCAAACATCCCGTTTTTTTCAGCACTTTGTTTTCTTGCACTCTGCTGACACTTCCTGCTATACGACCGTGTAGGAGCTTAACGCTCACTACACACTTGAATAAACAGAAGCTTTGAGAGAATGTTTTATTTTTCCGTGACCTCATGGCGCAGCGGTTAATAGAGCAACCTGTGGAGCAACTCGGATTGCATTTCCGTCTCTGTTTAATCTGCTCTTCTTGTTAAAAAATGCTGTCAGCGAGAGCAAACAGTGACAAGAGGAATGATCGACTGAGGAGGATCAATCTGTGGGAAAAGCCGGTGGATTATTTCCACCTTAAGCTGGTTAAGGTCAGCGTGTACATGCGATATACTCCAAGTCTATGAAGGGACTGCATTATTCAAGAGCAGAGCGGCTCCTGGACAAGGTTAGAGGAGGATGTGCGCAGCCATATTTCATGAATTTGGATCTGTTTAAGGCGTATTTCAGAGATTTCTTTTCTATCTGAGGTCAGGCAGGTGGCAGGGCTTAATGTGAGCTGGATCCTGCTGGAACAGGATCCTGGAACTCTCTTATTTTGACAGGGTGCGTTCAAAGTAACTGTTTGCTTGAATCTGGTAACGCTCAAGCTTACTAATAATAAATGTATAAATATGAATGCCTTGAACAGATAAAACTTATAATGGACATGTAAACTGAAAATAATTACATAAACACTCATTTTAGGATGCTTGAAAGAAGCAAAGTATTTACAAATGTAGGTAAACCTAGATGTTTAACTACCCATTAAAATACACCAAAATGCAGTTGCAAGTGTTTCACGTTTTCCACCCACATTTTGATGTGGAACCAAACACCCGCAATAAAAGAGGGACTACTGTACATTTGAACAGTAGTTGGGCTTTAGTACTGATGCTCCATACTATGCACCATGTAGGATAAATTTACACTCCACTCGAGGTCTTTGCTGTCGTACCTTGTACTGAGTGATGATCCCGAACGTCTGCTCTGGTTCTCTCCACTTCAGGATGATCTTCTCCTCGTAGGGACTGCCTTGAATGGACTCCAGTGGAACAGCTCCCGGGACTGTGGGAAAGCAATGGGACAATTTTCAAACATTATTAAAGAGTGAATGTTTATGAAGCATTCACTCTATTGAGATCCATTTTTATTACGTACTTTTTTCTGCATTTTCTCATTCCACAACTTTTGAGCTATTTCAACAAATCATATCAAAACGTTCAGCTCTTTCAGAACAATCCTGCTATGACTTTTGGTATTTGTGCAGCTTTAGCTTTTTTAAATATTTAGCCTTTTCTGCCACTTTTTGTCTCATAGGAAATGAATAGAGCTAATTTTACATCCTTCAAATCTTTAGATCTGTTTACAACATTTCACTGCTCCTTTCACATGTTCTGGTTCAGCTTCTTTCAGCAAACATTTGTTCAGTTACTTTCAGCTAATTTTACTATTTTTTCAGATGTTTTGTGCCCCTTTCTGATTCTTTCTCATTTCTGTGCATCTTCTAACTTCTTTCTGCTAATTTCAGCTTGTTATGCTCCTTGCATTTATGCAATTGATTTATGCTTCTTTATGCATGTTTAGCTAGTTTTCAGCTGTTTTTGTTGTGCTAATTTCAGCTTTTTTCAGATAGTTCCCACTTTTTGTGCTCATTTCTGCTTCTTTCAACCTAATTAGGCAAAATTATGATCTCTCTACTTCCTTCTGGTAATTTAAGCTTGTTCCACCTTTTCAGGTACCTTTTAGCGTTTCTTAGCTAATTTCAGCTGTTTTCAGACAAATTAATTTTTTTGTGGTAATTTCAGCGACTTTCAGCCTAATTAACTTCTTTCTACTAATTTCAACTTGTTATGCTCTTTTCAGCTTATTTCTACTAGTTTCCGTTTTTTTCTGCTATTGTTGCCACTATTGAGCTGTTTTGGTGCTAAATTTAGCCTATTCAGCTAATTCCACATTCTCTGAGCTCATTTCAGCTCCTTCCACTTCCTTCTTGTCGATTAAGCTTTTTCTGCTATTTCAGCAACTTTTCAGCAATTTTTTAAAGCTAATTTCAGCCTTTTAGCTAATTTCCTAATTTTTATAGTAATTTCTGCGTATTTAAACCTAATTCAGCAAATATATGTTCTCTCAGCTTTCTTCAGCATACTTGTTATTCAATTTCAGCTACATTTCAGTATATTTTAGCTAATTTCAGCTACATTTCAGCAAGTTCTTCGGCAATACGCATTCACGCTGCATTTTCGCAGGAAATTCAATTTCTCTAGTTTTATTCTGTGTAAGTTGTCAGCTTTAAATCATGTAAATACATGTTTCAATTTAACCGTTTGAATATTACACAATATGTAACTTTTCATTCAGATGAGAAATAAAAATATATCCACGGCTATGACGCACAAATGACCAAAGAAACAAGAATGAGAATTTGTGCGGTTATGTGAAGTCATTGCAACCTACAGAAAAACGCTGATACATATTTGACATCAAACTGAACACTCTTTGAAAGAGTGAAACCACGTTGGAAATAAAGGTTTGCTTGTAATCCTATTTTTACAGCAGTGTTTACATGTGCGTGATTTGGCCCGTTAGCCTCTCATGTGAATTACTTTCATTCTGAAAGTGGGGCAGAATGATGCAAATGTTGTTTTTTTTCTCCAAGATTTATCTTGAACAACTACAACACCCTGTCTGTAAACGTTCCCCCTGGGAAGCTAAAAACACCGATTCACAGACATCAAAAGCAGTCAGATAGCACGAAGCGGTTGCCATTTTCAAGTTTCCAGCCACAGATATCTGAACCAGACGTGACTCTCTTTTCGTCAGCTGAGTTTGTTTGTTATCTGGCGGCCAGAGAGACTTCTAGGTCATTTCCTGTGTCTGCTGAAGCAACACAGAAGGGTTTTCATCCTTGGAGAAGGTGCAACAACTATACAATACATGTCTAACTCCAGCTCTTCTGAAAAAAAAATAAAAAAAATTCAGAACTTTTGATGGCTTTTTGTCAGGTGAGACGTATTTCCTCTCCACAGTAATCAAAACTTACAGCCAAGCACGTCTTTTTTTTAAACTGTGAAGGAAAAAAGAACTTGAGAATCAAAGGTAAGCGTGTGACTTCTTTCAGTAAATTCATCAAAATTACATTTTATTTTAGTTTGCAACTCTACAACAATGTGGTTAATTAAAATTGAAAATCATTTTAAAGTAATTTTGGAAGTTTGATGCATGTACTTGCCAACAAATATTACATACAGTATTCTATGAGCACTCGCGACTGATGTTTCTGTTAACGTTTCATAAACCACATTACTGATAATTTCTTCTTTAGGAAAAGAGTCAAACTTCTGTTTCAAATCAGAAAGTCTGAAATCTTGACTTGAAAAGTTTGAAGTTTTTCCCATCAAAATGTAACATGTCTAAAAATGTCTAAAAAAAAAGGTACTAAAAGCTGCAGAAGTAAATTGTTTATTTGTGCTTTTTGTACGTTGAATGTCATTAAATTTATTGCACGTGTAGAATTTTAAAATCATTATAACTGGACATGTTGCTACAATGCTTGAATAAATAAATAAATGTAAATATGTTTATGGCTTGTATTGCTAGTAACAGTTGCCCTGGTCACTAAGAACAACAAGTAAACTCTACTTGTTTTTCAAATTACAACCTTCGACTGTACATCAAACATCATGTCCTGTCTTTTTCTACTGTTAACAATTGAAGCAACAACAGGTTGATTGTGTTTATGCTTTTTGTTTTATTCCTATTTAACACAAGGTCATCAGATCTGATTTAATATTTCATTGTTTCTAATTATGTTTTGTGTTTTTATATTTTTATTCCATGTGCTGTAAATATATCTTGTTACTTTTTATTTGATGCAGTGATCTTTCTGTTAAGCACTTTGGTAACAGTTTCTGTTTTAAATGTGCTCTATAAATACATCTGGCTTGACTTGACAAGTTCATGTTTTACAGAAGCTGCCATGTTGTACCATTGGAACCAGAGTTAGGGATGTGTGCTTTTAGGCCCCGCCCTTCTCTGCACTGAATCATAGTGTATATACAGTATATATATATATATATATATATATATATATATATATATACATACACAAATCCTACATATTAAGTTAAAGTGTTTAAACATTAATTAAAAACACTAAAACAGTTTTGCTCCGAGTACAATAATGTCGAAGGTTGTAAAAAACTGCATTTTAAAAAGACTACATGTGCTTATTAAAGATATAGTTGCTTTTCAATCTGTTGTATTTATTAGCTCTATGGGTAATGATTTAGGGGCAGCACGGTGGCTCAGTTGATTAGAGTTGGTTGCCTCTCAGCGAGAAGGTCACCGGTTCAAATCCCGGCCACAGACCTTTCTGGGTTTAGTTTGCATGTTCTCTCCATGCATGCGTGGGTGTTCCCCGGGTACTCTGATTTCCTTCCACAGCCCAAAATCATGCATGTTAGACTGATTGGTAACTCTAAATTGCCCCTAGGTGTGAGTGAGAGAGTGAATGGTTGTTTGTCTAGTTTGTCTCTGACTCAGTTATGGACTGGAGACCTGTCCAGGGTGTCCCCCGCCTTTTGCACATTGACTACTGGATATGGGCACCAGTGACACTGTGACATGAAAAGGATGAAACGGGTAAAGATGATGTATGTATGTATGTATGTATGTATGTATGTATGTATGTATGTATGTATGTATGTATGTATGTATGTATGTATGTATGTATGTATGTATGTATGTATGTATGTATGTATGTATGTATGTATGGATGGGTGGGTAGGTGGATGGGTAATGCTTTAACATGCTGTGAATGTTTCACTTCACTGAGTTTGACTTACCGTCCTCATCAGTCTGGACCTCCAGCTCAGTGCTCTCTTTGACCCCCTCTTGGTTGCGTAGAACCAACTTGACACTGAGGTTTGTGAAGGGTGTCAGGTTGAGAATGGTGTGCTGAGGATCACGGCTCTGAGCAACATAACACACCTCCTCCCGGGTCTCCTCCTTTCCAGCCACCCTGGAGCGGTACTGGACGGTCAGGTTGTAGCTGTGGCACCGAGTCACATTGTAGCCCAGCGGCTCCCAGCGTATGGTCACCTGCTTGGACTGGATGTCAACGACTTCTAGCCGTCGTGGGCCATGCATGGGCTCTGGAAAGAAATAAGAGCTATGAACATCAATATGGAAACTGACAGGAAGTGGAAAACGGCTTCAGCAAAAACATGGACAACAATGTCAAGACATGTTGTCTTTGGCTGAAAGAAAATTTTGTACTTGTATACCAAAACAAGCGGTGCCTTTGATTTATATTGAAACGGTGTTTTTCAAAGCCACAGCCGGATGCTAAGTATTGCCAAATCCCATAAACGTTGATATCTTGGTCTTACAGTTGCTTTACAAACTAAAAAATAAAACACCCCAGGTCTGTTGATGGAAACCCCCAGCAAGAGGTGTATCATCCCTTCAGAGTGTGTCGTTCCTCAGCCTCTTCTGCCTTTTCCATTTGGACCAGAGGAGGTCAGATATTAACACCACACTGATACAGAGTCAGCCAGCCTGTCAATCCAGGCAGGAGACAACCCCCACTGCCATCATATCACCTCTAATCACATACTCTGCGTCTCCTTGCTTTCTCTTTAGGACCTTTTTTTCTACTTTCTCTTCCTTCCTTCTCCTGTCTCTCCATATGTTTTCTTTCCAATCCCATTCTATCTATCTCTCTTTTGATTATCCTCTTTTTCCATTTCCTGCTCTCCTTCTCGTTCCTCATCTGTGCATTCTGCCCCACCTCCATCTCTCCTGGCGTCCTTCCTATGAGAGAAGAGCAACCCAAGCGCAAGGTAATGGGATCAATTTCCATTCCAGGTTAAATTTGCAGTCCATTTCTCTGAAACTTAACACTTTACCACCTATTAGGAAGAGCCAGAGCTCAATTTCCTTGTTCCCCAGGAGACACAGGCCAGCGATGCGGAGGTAGCCACAGCAGCCATGTTTAACATTCTGGAGGTGCATCTGTAAAGGGTAGACTGAACCGGAGCTCCAGAATGCTGTTCATTTCACAGATTGTGTGAAAGCCATGGAAAAAAAACAAGCGATAATCTGCAAACAACACTGGGCAGCTTCCTAATTTGATTCAGCAAAAGGCTTCAGTTTCTGAAAGCACCTATAGTGGATACCCAGTAGGAGAACAGGGGAGGGGGAGAGACGTCAAACGAAGCCTTTCAACTGCAAGTGCAAGTTAGACAGAAAGGAAAAGAGCTCCACACTGAATTAACGATTGAACACTTGTAGATTTCACAAGGAGAAGATGTGATATCTCTTGTGCTTTCATAGAGCAGATGAAATAGCATTAGAAGAAGAGGAAGGGCTGTTAAAGACAGACTGGGAAAGGAATATATGTGCAGTATTATAGGGCATGAAGAATATAACAAAGGAGCCAACTGATAATATCAGGAAAAAAAAACACACATTTCCAATTATAATACTGTGCCAACTTTGCATGAACTATACTTATAAGAAAACAAATAGCTACAATTCTTGACTATGTACATACAGTTTGTCTTTAGGCTTTAAAGTAGATTTTTTCTTTTCCAAAGATAAATTGCTCAAAATTCAGCTCTTCTATCATTGCCAGACGTTTGTACGCAATCAGCCATACAGCAGTCACTGTAAAGTAATGTATGTAAAAGTGAGCCAGCTTCACACCAAATGTAAACTCGCTTTTCAAAACAAACATATTCAGACAATAACATAAAAAGATTTTGCAACAGAAATAGGAAAACTAGTAATACAAAAACAGGCCTTTCTCCAATCGGTTGCAGTGTTGGGAAAAGCCATCCAGAAAATAGAAGTTTAAACCCCTTTATTTGTGGAACTATCTGTTGGCCGCACTCAGTAGGCAACGGTTACACTAAAAGCACAGAGAATTGCAGGGTGGCCAAGCACAGAAATCAAATTAAACCAGATGCTCTCAAAGTGACAAACGCACCAAAGTGTGAATCTCAAGCAGACGTGCATGAACGGCTGAGAGGAAGGCCCATTTCTGAAGCGTTCAGGGAAAATGTCACACTTCCGTAATTGTGGAACATCGTAGTTACCTTCAACTGCACCCCAATCCTGGTCAATGGAGAGATGCCAAAATGGTAAGCACTTGTGCCAAATATAATCATGGAGAGAAATAGTCCATGTTGAACAAAGGCAAAGAAGACTGACATAAAGGAAGACTGACTGACACATTAATTTGTCTTTTTATTGGCGGAGAAACGTTTTTGTTTGAGCTTGAATGCAGTTGTACTTAGAGTAATAACGGCCATTCGGTAAGCAGCTCTCATGATTATTCTGTCCTCTCTGTCTGGGGTTTGGTGGAGAAAAGGCTAATTGTTATTTGCCCTCGTGGCTCCCTGTAGTGCAAATGCCAGCTGTCTGAGGGAGGAAACTAAAATGTGACGATCTGCGGTGGGTGCCCAAGCACAACCTGCAACCCATGACTCAGAATGACATCATCTGTTTGCATGCTCAACATGGAGCCTCTACTGTTTCACAGCCTGGTTTATTCTAAAAAGGATGAATGAGGAAAAACAACTTCTTCCCTTAATCAGAAATTATTATCTCTAAATGCTTTGTGTTCTTTTTCAAATCCCTTTTGTGCAAGAGAAATTGAGGCAATGCTGCCATTTTCAAACAGGCCCATAACGCCATGAATGACAACTGATGAGATGAGCCTATTACCCCGGACTACTGCGACTGCTAGTTTGGTTTTATTAACCGAGCAGTAAGAGGCTTAGTATAAACACACACACACACACACACACACACACGCTTGCACGCAGAAATCACAACAGCAAAAAACAGGGCTATCATAAAAAAACCCATCCCATTTTTTTCTTCTTTTTACCAATTCCTGTCAAGCTATCATACACTAAAGGCGACATTGGGGTGCAAGTACTGAAAATATGACTGTAATATCTCTCCAGTATGGCAGATATTTCTAGTGGAATAGAGTTATAAAAATGCCTATAAAAGCATCCCTTGGAGCAGGAAATTACTGAGGTCTATCTCATGTCAGGGCACACGCAGAATGAGCCAAGTGCTGGACGAATTATCACCTGGCCCACACTCGCAGACATAATTAAATCATTTTGAATTTGACATTTACATAAAACTTTTAGTGACTTTTTATTGCCGGTACACTGTGACATTTAAATAAAAAGTTTTGAAAATGATCAGAGATTTAATATTATTATTATAATTATTATTGCTAATTTGGATGAGGCCCTGCTTACAGTGGAACATGACTTTATAAAACATGAAACAAAAGCACGACTACGGCATATTGCAACTGCCTGCACTTGACTGGGGGCTCCAAATGGGGCACTTAGCCCCTAGGTAGAGCAAGACATTAGTCCTGGATGAAAGGAAACAAATTGGGCATGTCTGGAGCACAGCCACTTTACTGCCAGACGAAAGTGTGTGTGTGTGTGTTTAAGGAGGGACAATGTGTGTTGTCTAGTGTGTTTACAATCTTATAGGAGTAAGAGAGTTTCTACATGTGTGCACAGCAGTGCACGTCTGGTTTCTCGGCATCTTTCCGGCTATACATACAGAGGAACGAATTACTTATCTGATGTTCCTGAGGCTTCGCAGTGTGCAAGTCATTCGGAAAGCCAGGATTTTATCAGATCTGCATCGATTGAAAGCAGAAAGGCCTGGTGCTGGTGTAGGCTTTCATCGCTCGGCTCAGGAAACGGACCCAAGAGGAAGAAATTTCTGCCTCCCCAATGATTAGAAACTCCCAGCAAGTCAATGTGGCTACTGAGCCTGGTTGCCATCTCATCAGGATGGAACTGTGCTGGGGTTGAAGAGGAGGAGGAGGTAGTGTTTGTTATTTTGAAGGGGAAAAAATAAGAAGCCTGGAGTTTAACAGGATGGCACTTAGATGGTTGGATTTGTTTCTTGGGAATGTCAGCTTTCGAGATCGACACGTAAACAACGTGACATCGATGAAGATTATATCTTGGTTGGAGAAATGTTTTCGTGTGTTCCAGTCCAAGGAGCGAAGCCTGGTGATGCCTTCACTTATCTGTATCTTTGCTTTGTGTTACACACACTGTTTTGTTTGAGCCGAGCAGGCTGGGAGATGAGCACATTTGTTTGCCTCTTTCTATTACATCTCAGTGACAGTGCTGCGACCACTGAGGTAATGACATGGGTTTCACACTTAGGAAATCATTTTCATATCCCAGAAAAGCGAGCGATAATGATAGCTTTTGATAACTGACAATCAAAGCTCCATCACCCTCCTAGAGTGCTCGTCTATGCAATCCTCTGAAGGAGGAGAAAAAGAGGGGGTGGGGTTGGGGTAAGGGTGGTGGATGACAGGGTGAGGGTTATAAAAAGAGATGGGGGAGTCAAGTTTCCATTTACAACGAAGCAAATGCTGAGAAATCTTTTGAAAAGCCACAAAATAAAAACATGAATTTGACACTTTTTCATTAACTGGTTTAATCCAATAGAAGGTGGCAGTATGGCTTACATTGCTTGTTGCTGTAATTCAATTAAAAAAAGCCATTGTCCTACCAGGAAACAAAGCAAACTCAACCACAAAAAGAAAACTGAGAGGTCTTCTAAGACGATTTACCTTCAGCTCTAGGGATATTATGTCATATCTAGGATGATGCTTGGCTTTAATGCAAGTTTATTGCATACAGTCTGAAACTACAAGCAGCGGGTGAGTCACAATATTTTACTGGTAATCATTGAAAATAAAGAATTTTCTACACACCAGTTCAACTAGCAAATACATCATACATATTTTTATGTAAATTGATACGATGACTGTATTTGGCATGATTAATTTCATAACAAGCACAATTTTTATGCTTGTTAAGGAAGAACAACAATATAAGGCCAAGTAGCCCTGTCTGTATTACCTACTCGTAAACAACAGAAACATTGGGACTAGGCCTGTCATGATAACAAATTTTGCTGGGCGATTAATTGTCTTTGAAATTATTGCAATAAATGATAATATTGTTTGAAATTTGACAATAATTAGTAATTGCTAAATTTATGAAGAAATGTTAGTTAATTTTTATGTGTAGTACCTCTTTTGATCACTGGATGGCAGTATAAGGCTGTTTGAACCGAAGGATGGATAGTAAGGGAGCGAGCAGCGTTTCTCTTAAAGGAAAATGGGAGGGAGGCCCTTTGATGTGACATCTTGTTACGGTTTTTTGGTTCTCAAAATGAGAAACCTTGGTGTGGTTTGAGCTCTTCAGTATAGCATTTTTCACACAAAGCTTTTAATAAAAAAATCAGTAAACAAGTTCTCAGCTTCTTTTTGCAGATAAAACTTTTTACACGAAGGCACGGGTTTCAACTGTGAATTTTTGGATATTTGACAAGACGGAGGTATTTTCCTGAGGTTGGCCGGTTAGCTTAGCTCGGAGCTTAGCTTCTTAGCTTAGCTGCTTTTAACGAACCAAAAACGTGATTTTTGTATGGTTAAAACAGATCTTAAAGAGAAAAGGAGGGGTCAGTGAAGAGCACCGGAGCTGAGCCGTGTCGTCAGTTGAAAGAGAGAGACACGAAGAAACGATAAAGCCAATAAATGAAAATGAGGTCGATAATTTTAATTTATCATGCGATTAATTGATTTATTATCGCGGCAGGCCTAATTGGGACACCAACAAATGATGTGGTGAACACATTAAATAAAGGGATTGGACTAAGTGGGAAAGGATGAAACAGGATTTTGTAATGACAAGCAGTATGTCAATGTCCCCCATTGCCGAAGGATTTGAATACTGAATTTTTCTAGTTTTCAAGATGTGTTTTATTTGAAAGGAATTGAACAGGGAATGCAAGTAAATAATGTTTTTGGTGCAAGATATAAAAGTATATAGGTGTTACACTGTGTATGAGAATAAGTAGTTTTTTTATAGTTATCTGTGGCGTCGCAGAGTGACAAATCCTGGCAAGTGAATGGAGCCATTTCATCTGTCACCAGATGTAATGCTAGGGGGTGGCCAATGGTGACCTTGGCCGCCATAGATTAATCTTGGCAACCACACTGGCAACCTCAATCATTTGAGGAAACTATACTTTTAGGCAAAATGAAAACTAGAAAGCATAGTTTACTATGTATATACTGTATGTGTATATATATATATATATATATATAT
>NC_056506.1:42785096-42799646 GCF_014905685.2 Nematolebias whitei | reverse complement strand
AAGCGTTTGTGGTGATTTTGGTCCAGTATTTGAAGGGGTTCGTTACAGAACTATCTGGCCAAAAATCATGGACCACTCACCATCTGCAGACTGGCGCTCTGGTGTCGAGGGCGCTATAAATAAATTAGAAACCGGTATGGAGGACATTGTCCGGATGTTAAGAACTATGACTCCTCAAACCACGAACCAGGACATGGGTAATTCAGTTTCTGCCTCTGGGCCGGTACGGGAGCCTCGCCTCGCCCCTCCCGAACTGTTCTCAGGGGAACCCGATCAGTGCAGACCATTTATTACTCAGTGTGAAATTCATTTCCAGTTACAGCCTTCATGTTTCACCACTGAGAAATCCAAGGTGGCATACGCCATTTCCCTCCTCTCTGGCAAGGCCAAGAGGTGGGGAACTGCGGAGTGGCAGCGCAACTCTCATTTTTGTAACATTTTTCAGAACTTTGCCAAGGAGCTGTGTCGGGTGTTTGATCCAGTGCTGCCTGAGAGAGAAGCTGCCAGACGTCTGTTCTCTATCCGTCAAGGTAACCGTAGAGTAACAGACTACATAATAGACTTTCACTCTATCTCCTCAGGCAGTCATTGGAATGAGGAGGCCCTGACTGATGCTTTCTATCAAGGACTAAATGACAACATTAAGGATGGGTTGGCTACTAAGAGATATCCAGATTCTCTACAGGACTTGGAGGATTTGGCCACCAGGGTGGACCTACGTTTGGCTGAACGGTCCAGGGAACGTGGATCTTATGCTCGCACGTCCACCCCGTTGGTTAGTGAACCTCTCCCGGAGACCAGAGCACCCAAATCACCTCCTACTTCTCCCTCTCTTCCTGCAGAGGAGCCGATGCAGTTGGGCCGCAGCCACATTACTCCCTCTGAGCGTGAGAGGCGGCGTAGAGGACATCTGTGCTTCTATTGTGGGGGGGCTGGTCACACCATCTCGACGTGTCCGGTAAAAGGGCACGCTCAGTAAACTTGAGGAGAGGTTTACTGAGCAGGGCTTTTTCTTCAACACTCTCCTCATCTGTGACTCAAGCTGCTACTCTCTCCGTTCCGGGTAAGACCCCAATTTCTGTTAAGGTTTTTATTGACTCTGGTGCTGACACGGAATTCATGGACATTGATTTTGCTGTTAAAGCGGGTTTTAAAATCATTGAGTCAGCCAAAGAACATTCTGTGGTAGCTTTAGATGGTCATCCCCTGAACTCCTCCTCTCAGTTTACTGAGCCCATAATTCTGCATGTGGGGGGTAATCATAGAGAGACTGTCAGTTTCCTCATCATTAATTCTCCCCAGGCTCCAGTGGTGTTAGGTGCTACCTGGCTTCGAAAACACAATCCCCACATGGACTGGAGAAGAGGGGAGATTTTGGGTTGGGCTGAGGAGTGTTTATCATCTTGTTTATTGGACGCTGTTATCATGAAGGACTCGGCTAAGAACTCTGTAGACAACTACCCTGACCTCTCTAAGATCCCCTCCGAATACAATGATCTTAAAGAGGTATTTAATAAGGCCAAGGCTACATCTTTACCACCTCATCGGCCTTATGATTGTGCGATCGACCTTCTCCCTGGTTCCACACCCCCTAGGGGACCTCTTTATTCTCTTTCTATCCCCGAGCAACAATCTATGAGGGATTACATCCAGGAATCCCTCCAAGCAGGCATTATTCGTCCTTCCGTCTCTCCGGCCGGGGCAGGTTTCTTTTTTGTAGGCAAAAAGGACGGTTCTCTCCGCCCTTGTATCGATTACCGCGGTCTTAATCAGATCACCATAAAAAATAAATATCCTCTACCTCTCATGAACTCGGCCTTTGACCTCCTACAAGGAGCTAAAGTCTTCACCAAACTAGATCTCCGCAATGCCTATCATCTAGTTCGTATTCGGGAAGGAGATGAATGGAAGACCGCCTTCAATACCCCCACAGGTCACTACGAGTACCTAGTCATGCCTTTTGGGTTAACCAATGCCCCCGCAATTTTTCAAAATCTGGTCAATGATGTTTTGAGGGATATGGTTAACCAGTTTGTTTTTGTTTATTTAGATGATATACTTATTTTTTCTAAAGATCTGTCTACCCATCGCAAACACGTCCGCGCAGTACTCACTCGTCTTCTTCAAAACGGCTTATATGTTAAAGCTGAAAAATGTGAGTTTCATGTTTCCACTACTTCGTTCCTCGGTTTCGTTATTTCCCCAGACAAGATGGAGATGGACTGCAATAAAATTGCGGCGGTTTTGGATTGGCCGACCCCAAAAGATCGTAAACAACTCCAGCGGTTTTTGGGGTTTGCTAATTTTTACCGACGATTTATTAAAGGGTTCAGTCTCATCTCTAGACCTCTTCATGCATTAACATCCACTAAGTCACGTTTCATGTGGTCCTCAGAGGCTGAAGAAGCCTTTTGTAAATTAAAAACCCTCTTTTCATCGGCCCCCATTCTACAGGCCCCTAACCCAGAAGAACCTTTCATTGTGGAGGTGGACGCCTCCAGTACTGGGGTGGGGGCCATTCTCAGCCAGCGTAGCAAGGAGGGTCGACTTCATCCTTGTGCCTTTTTTTCTAGGAGCTTGTCAGCACCGGAACGCAACTACGATGTGGGGGATCGAGAGTTGCTGGCTGTCAAGCTCGCTTTGGAGGAGTGGCGTCATTGGCTGGAGGGCTCCAGATTCCCATTCCAAGTGTGGACTGATCATAAGAATCTGGAGTATCTCAGGTCGGCCCGCCGTTTAAACCCTCGTCAGGCCAGGTGGGCACTCTTTTTCTCTCGATTCAATTTTACCTTGTCTTTTCGTCCTGGGGAGAAAAATGTTAAACCCGATGCTCTGTCCCGTCTCACCGAAGATGACTCTTCCTCTCTTTTAGAGGAACAGGGGTTCATTCTGCCCGAGTCGACCCGCCTGGCCATGACGCGTCTCGAGGCTGATCTGAGAGCATCTAGTAGGTCTCGTTCTCCTCCTCCTGGTTGTCCTGACAACCGCCTCTTTGTTCCCCCACACATGATTAAAGAGGTGCTCGAATTTTGTCACTCTTCCCACCTTTTCTGTCATCCAGGCCTCACTAAGACTCTTGCTGTGGTTAGGTCACAGTTTTGGTGGGATTCTTTGTTTAAAGACGTTCAGTCTTTCGTCCGATCATGTCCCCTATGTTCTCAGGTTAAATCCTCCAGGCGTCCTCCTGTTGGACTGCTTCGCCCTCTCCCCATCCCAAAACGTCCTTGGTCCCATATTGGGATGGACTTTATTACTGGTCTCCCTGTCTCTGGGGGCCATTCAGTCATTCTCACAATTGTCGATCGCTTTTCCAAGATGACCCACCTGGTTCCCCTTCCTAAACTTCCTTCCTCCAAGGAATTGGCCCACATCATGGCCAAGGAGGTATTCAGACTGCATGGACTCCCCCTCGACATAGTTTCTGATAGGGGTCCACAGTTTGTTTCCTTATTTTGGAAGGAATTTTGTGGTCTTCTTGGGATATCCATCAGTCTCTCTTCAGGCTTCCATCCTGAGACTGATGGTCAAACTGAGAGGACCAACCAGGAGGTGGAGAACAAATTACGCCTTCTGTGTAGTACCGACCCTGAAAAGTGGTCCTCTGCTCTACCATGGGTCGAACACTCCCTTAATTCTCTTCCCTCTTCAGCTACCGGTCTCTCTCCTTTCTACGTGGTTTTTGGTTTTCAACCCCCAATCTTTTCCCTTCAAGAACGCGAGGCTGTGGTCCCCTCTGCTCATCTGATGGCTCTCAAATGTCGTAGAGCCTGGAGGAGAGCCAGACGTGCGCTGCTTAAAACGACGGCGGTTTATTGCAAGAAAGCTGACCGCCGTAGGTCTAGTCAGCCCATCTATAAAGTGGGCCAAAACGTCTGGCTCTCCACTAAGAACCTTCCCCTCAAGGCCCAGTCTCGCAAACTTGCTCCCCGTTTTATTGGTCCTTTTCCTATTTCTAAAATTATTAATCCTGTCGCTGTCCGTCTCTCCCTGCCCAAGTCATTTCGCGTACATCCCTCCTTTCATGTCTCCTGCATCAAACCGGTCACCTCGTCTAGTTTTCACACTCCCGTTCGTTCCCCCCCACCCGCCCGTCTGATTGATGGGTCCCCTGCCTACACGGTCCATCGTCTTCTCCGCTCTAGACGGAGGGGTCGCGGTCTTCAGTTCTTGGTCGACTGGGAGGGTTATGGTCCGGAGGAACGTTCTTGGGTCCCTGCTCGTAACATCCTGGACAAGTCTCTCATCTCAGACTTCCACGCCTGTCATCCGGACCAACCAGGTGGGACGCCAGGAGGCGTCCCTTGAGGTGGGGATATGTCACGATTCACGCCTGTCTGAGTTTATATTTTTGTCACTTTGTTCACTGCTTGGTGTCTGTGGATTTTCTTCTCTTCTATTCTTCTTATTATTTGTTTCTCTTTGGTTTTGAGACTTTTATTTCTGCAGCACTCTGTCTGTTTCTCTCTGCTGGCTGCATGATAGTTTAAATTTGTCTTTCCTTCACTTCACTCTGCACTGATTAGTTTTCATTAGCTGCACCTGTCGCTGCACCCTTTATAAACCTGGTCTGTTCACAGGGTGAGCGCCAGATAGTCGAAAACAGCTTGCCTGCCAATAGATATCCCGCGCTTCTACAGTCTCCTGTCCTTTCATAGTTTCCCTCCTGCCTTGTTTTGTCTGCCCTGCTCCTGTCCCTCCTCCCGGTCTTCGTATCCTCGCCTCTGTTCGCTTGCTTCCTGGTTATCGACTCCGGACCGTCTGACTTCGCCTCTCGCCCGCTCCTTTGGATTTATTCTTCTCCTGCTGGTTCTCGACCCACGCCTGCTCCTGACCTGCCTATCGCCCGCTCCTGCATGGTACTGTCGCATCTCTGCTCTCTGGTTTTGACCCTCGCCTGCACGACTACGCCTCCCGCCTCACGGACCGGGTTCTGGTTCGGCGCCGCTGCGGAGCAGCGCTTTTCATCCATCCATCCATCCTTGGGTTCAACGCTGCAGCCGGCTGACTCTCTTCACCGGGATCATTCCTCCTGCAGTGGGCACATCAGCTTGGAGCGACTCATTTATCCCACGTCCCCTTCAACCAGAGTAACGACTCGTTCCAGCCCGAGCTCTTAGATCGACACCAGAACCAGTTCTTTCTTTGAGAAACCAGACTCTCTCCAATAAACTTTTATATTTAGTTTCAAGCGTTTGTGGTGATTTTGGTCCAGTATTTGAAGGGGTTCGTTACAACTTCACGTATTTTTCAAGTTATGGCACAACATGCATGGATGGAAGGCATTCCCAATAACCCCCTTTTCACTCTGCGACGAGGGACAAGACAGTCTTGTATGGAGAAGAATATAAACACCATGGTGTTTGTTGCCATCAGAAGCAACAAGTCAAATGAGGCCTTGGGGTTGAAGCATGTAAACATTATAATATATGACACTTTAAAGTCAAAGTGTGTGGACCTCTTATGTTCAAATATCACCTCTACGCCAGTTATAAATCCAGAGACAAATGCCCATGCCCATGACACACATGCACACTCTGCCTGTACACCTTGAAGGCATGAATAATCACAAGGATTTATTGAATGGTGGTTGTTGCTCCTCACTCCATCAAGTCCTTCTTTATAGGTCTCGTGATGAATGAGACTGCCGTGATGGGTGAAGATAAGGGGCAGAGGGGCCAACAGAGCTCTGGATCAAATTGAAACCTCTGAATGAGCCCTGGTGCTGGACCTGGCTCAGCTGACACTTTGTCTGATGAACCCCCCGAAGCTGTAGGGGTGGAGATGAATGAGTGAATGTCTTCCTTTTTACAGTATTGAATAGAAAGGGAGAGTAAAAGTGTGTGGGAGGATGGGCCATTCTCTAACAGTATCAGTGATGTATACCAAGACTTTTGATTGTTAAGTGATATAATGCCAGAGTTTAGTCAGGAATGGCTATGGTCCTGTACGGTGTCCTAAAGACCCATATGGCTCAATTGGGCAGAAAGAGCTCAGTTGAATGCATAACCAGAACTATACACAACAATTACCTTCAAATTATGTATTTCTTTTGGTTAATCATTTTGGAGCATTGTTTATGACAACAACAATGTAAGTGTAAGCCAAAGATTGTTCCTATATGGATGGCACCTTGAAGGTAATCATATTATCAGGCGCAATTATTGGGGACTGCCATTGCAATGCATAGGAGAGCAAGGCAATGCACTGCCTCCATGCAATGCTTGGCAGGCACCTATTATTCTACACCTCGTACGTGTGTCTTGATTTGTATCTCTGTTAATGCGGCTCGAACCGCAATGTTGACCCTCACAAAAGTTATATCAAAACGACTGGCTCGGCAAAGAAAAGGAAGCAATTACTTTTAATGGCAATCAGACTAACCATGGTGATGTATTTTGCTAACAAAGATGCCATATTTCATCAACTCCAAGAACTAGTTGGGGACTGGCCACTTATTATACTACACCTGATAAGCATTTCTCTAGCACCGTTAATGCGGCTTGAACCACAACGTGTGCCTCCACAAAAGATATATTAAAACAACCGGCTCAATATCGAGAAGGGAGCTATTACTTTTATTGGCAATCAGAGTTGCCATGGCAACATATTTTGCTAACAAAGATGCCCCATAGGAAACGAATGGGAGAGCACTCCTCACATTACCTGCTGCTGTCAAATCACATGACTTACAGAGTAGATGTCCCTGAAGAAAACACAACCTCACTGTTAGATATGTTTGAAACTCACAGAAAGAAATCATCAGATAAATGTCTAAAACCGATTAACGTTTGGAGCCATTTTGAAATTTTGAAAATTCAGGTCAAAATTCGAACTCGTAAAATGAAACTCGCAGGAAGAGATTCACACGTAGTTTTTGGATTCGTATCTGTAAACAGAACATGGAAAAAAGTTTTGCAACGTGATTTTTTTCTTTCTTTCACAAATACAAATCTTTTTGACACATACAAAATATTTATGACTGGAATTTGTGCCCATACATTGTCTCTTCAAGAACAGTGGGAGGTGACCAAGGTGATTTTTCACCTTCCATCCCTCGCAGATGGATTCTGCGCCGTTATTTGTCAGCAAAAACCTGCATGTGTCATACTCAACTCAGGGTGTTACCCACAGTGTAAATCAAAGTGAAGCTCTTGACTTTGTGAAATGGTCACAGCATTTTCTGAGCCACCTACTCTCAAGATATATGGGATCTAAGATCTTGCCATCTAGGTGGGGGAATGCGGGAAATAAATCGTGGCCTTCTAGACAGTCATGTCCTTTAGTTGAGAAGGATACGTCCAAACGTTCTAGAGTTAGGGTTATTCAAGCAGACTGAATGAGCGCTTGTTGGATGTTAGGCGGGGGAATTGGACATCTATAATTCAGTCAAAGGATGGAGAAAATGTGTGACAAAAATTACAGCAGATAGGCCGTGAATAATTAAACATGGGGAATAGAAACATTTAAAGACCTTGAGACGAATTTCAGTTCAAGTTTAAAAACAGTTGGAAAAAACAAGGATTTCACAAAAGCCTGACAAAACCACTACTTATCATTCTCTTGAGGCTTAAGAGCAGAGATTACAAACAACCTGAATGATCATTGTTCATGAGGAGCTGAAGAAGCAGCTCCGGAGTGAAAAGTTGACGTTGATGTCGTCGGAGTACCACCGGAGCTTATTTGTTCTCAATGTCTCAGTTTCCCTCCTGTTAGGGGAATATAGATGGAGCGAAGAGGTGAGGAAAATAATTATAATGAAACCACTATAAATGCAGAGTCTCTCTCTCCTTTGGTCTCCTTTTCTTTTCTTTTCAACTGAGAGGTTGTTTGAAGACATGTCCTTGAGAAGAACACAATTTGTCTTTTGCAGAGCCAATATCATAGAACACAATTCACCATTCTACTTCCGTCTGGCTGTGATAAAAAGACTTTTATTGTGGTCTTCTATAACCTTCCTGCACACCACAAACTCAATCTACCCTGTTTTCTGTGACTGACAAAAGAACCCAAATTCAATGGGCCTCGAACCAAGGCTTTTCATTCACCTTGCAATAGACAATATATAAATCCTATAAGTCACAGGCAGCTATTGTGGATGACAAACCAGGCCCGTGTTATCTGAGAGGGTAAGAAGCGGCTTTTCATCTAAAGTTCAGGGCAATAATAGGGTTAATTAGATGATCACCTAGCAAACAGTTTCCTTTTTGGAGACACAGAAATAGATGTTCTCAATCACAACCTTTAACAAACCAGCAGCAGTCAGAAAGATTAGATCTTGATCACATCTGCGCTATATAGCCATGAGGAATTTATAGAGGGAGATGAAATTGGAACTTTAGATTAATAAAAAACAGCTTTGTTTAGTCAGCGTTTCGCCTTTTCTCAACGGGACGAGACGTACAGAAGCACAGACTTGCAACAGTTTTTTTTCTAATACTCACTTTTTGTCTAATCAAACGTCTTTTGTTTGAAAGTAAGCAGGTCAAAATGTTGAAAACACGCTGGACTGAATATGAGTGAAAGGACAGTCAACGTCCTTTGAAAAACATTGAAAGTAATTCTAAAATTTTAGCTCAATGCCTGTAAAACTGAATGTTATAGCTACTTCTGTCTTGAAAAATAATGATTAGCAGTGGTGGCCATCTTGAATTGTAATCACTCCAAATATTCATCAGTCTCCTTAAAACAGATCCAGTAGATGTTTATGAGATATTTTGCTAATTGCCAGCCAGAGTTTGCTCCAAATACCTAGAGCCAAAATATATGTATGAGTATGTGTCGGGACTTCCTTACTTCCTGTAAGTTTTATTAAAATTAATCTAGTTCGTGTGATGCTTTAACAGACTGACATCAACACAAATGGCAAAAAGAATCGTTTGGACTTGCCTTTTAATGGTGGATAATAATGGCGACAGATTAGATTAGATTAGGGCAGCACGGTGGCGCAACTGGTAGAGCTGCTGCCTCTCAGCAAGCAGGTCCCTGGTTCAAACCCCGGTCCAGGGGCCTTTCTGGGTGGAGTTTGCATGTTCTCTCCGTGCATGCGTGGGTTTTCTCCGGGTGCTCCGGTTTCCTCCCACAGTCCAAAAACATGCATGTTAGTCTGATTGGTAACTCTAAATTGTCCCTAGGTGTGAGTGAGAGAGTGAATGGTTGTTTGTCTCGTTTGTCTCTATGTGGCCCTGTGATGGACTGGAGACCCGTCCAGGGTGTACCCCGCCCCTCGCACAGTGATTGTTGGACATGGGCACCAGCGACCCCTGTGACCCAAAATGGAATAAACGGGTAAAGATAATGGATGGATGGATGGATGGATGGATGGATGGATGGATAGATTAGATTAGATAAAACAGATAAGAAAGACAGACAGACTAAAAACACAATTTGCACATACACAAGGTGGTAGAGAGTACTACATTCATGATTAACCTATATATATATATATATATATATATATATATATATATATATATTAAAAAAAAAAAACTTTATTAATCCCAGAGGGAAATTATATGTTGTGGTAACTCATCATCCTAGTTTCATTAAAGAGTTGTTATAGATGCTGATGGCTGTGGGCAGGTAGGATCTCTTGTAGCGGTCTGTCCTACAACAGATCTGAAGAAGCCTCTGACTGAATACTCTCTGCTGTTGTATGACAGTCTGATGAAGAGGATGCTGAAGTTTGTCTATAATGTTCTTCCTTTAATCAAGAATCCTTCTTTGTACAATCTTCAAAGGTTCTAGAGGAGTCCCCAGAACTGAGCCAGCCTTCTTTATGAGCTTATTGATCTTTTTTAAGTCACTTGCTCTGGTGCTGCTCCCCCAGCGGATGATGGCAGAAGAGATGGTGCTCTCCACAACAGATTTACAGAAGATCTGCAGCATCTTGCTGCAAACACTGATGGACTTCAGCTTCCTCAAGAAGTACAGTCTGCTCTGTCCCTTCTTGTAGACGGCTTCACTGTTGCATATATATGTATATATATATATACTAACATAAACTACTACTTACTACTTGTACTACTATTCCTACTTTGCGGTTTTCACTTTTCCCAGGGTTCAGGGTACGGATCCCGCGCGATAAGAGGGACTGCTGTACATACGTACATACACATACCTGTGTCCTGGATGTCACAGATTTACAAGACTCTATTGTTACTGTACGGGGAGGAGTTGAACAGTCTGAAGGTTTGAGGGACAAATGACTTCCTGAAACTGTCCGTGGAACAGGGCTGGGACAGCAGTCTACTACTGAAACGTACGAGTACAGAGTACTCAGGTCTCTCTTATAAATGAGTCCCCGAGGCTCAATGGGATTAACCTGTATAAATAAAGGCTGAATGAACCATACTGTCAACATTACAAATATTATCTGTGCATTCGTATTTAAAGCTATTATAAATGCTCCAAAGACCGGTTAAATTCACTAAAACACTTTATTTCACAACTGTTTAGGACATTAGAGTCTTGCAGTGTTCAACAAAGGTAGACATTTACCTGTAAATCTGTCAAACGCAACAACAGTTGCTCGAAAACTGACAGATTCTTGAAAGTGGCAAAGACTGAATACTTGTAGATACCTTATATAACCTAGAACCAAGCTCTAACTATCCTCAAGTCAGGTCATTAAATCTTCTTGTCTATCAAAAGGGCTTTTGACATGTTAAGTATACATCAGCAGGGGGAAAAAAAGCCTCTTTTATTGCGTAGATCGTACTTTTCTAAGACCTCTTTGGCAGCTGAACAATGCCAGAAAAAAGAAATGGTATTAATGTAAATCGGTCTTTCTGCTAGTCATTACTTTGTAGGGTTTAGAGGCGTACAAAAAAAAAACCGTTTTTTTCTTCTTTTCATTATTGAGTAGAATCTGAAGACATTTAACTGCATAGGTCACATGATTCAAACCACACCTGTCAGTCATGTAGAGTCAGTTATTTGTGATTCACAAGCTTTCAGTGTCAAGAAAATGGTAATATAATACAATATAAATGTTTTTTATAGCACAGTTTAAGAGTTGTACTCAAGGAAAACAGCAATTTTGTTACTACTGTCATTTTAATGGGGTTGGAAGGTCTCATCATTGTTATTTGTAGAAAACAGGCTTTCACTAATTAACCAGGAGGCTACATGCAAATCACCAACCTTGGTGTAGGGAACATAATTGCGCAGCTCCTCCCTGCTCTCCACCGATATACAAAAGTGTTTAAGGGAGGGATGAGCCCTGATTAATGCTGATTCCCCCGTGTTTAATAGCACTCAGTGCAACAGAGTGGCAAAGAGAAAACAAACAGATGAGACTACTCCCACGAGGTAGCAGGGCACAGATGGAGAGAACTTATAGACGGAGATGTGGAGCTGGAAGAGGCTGGAGTCTGAGCAGGTGTTTGGACCCAGCATGGACATCATGTATTGCCATTTAAAAAAACACAAGAGCCAACAGGACAGCAGAGGCCAAAAGGGTGAAGATGAGACACACAGGACAGACTGTGACAGGTTGGTTATCTAGCATAGCAGCTCATGCAAAACTATCTCCCATGCATCATAACAAGGGTCGAGTAGAAAACAACATGGCTGGAGCAGACTTGAATAAATGCTATCTTACATGTTGTAGATAGGTTTTTGAATTACTTCAATTCTGGGGGAAATTAAAATATAATCTGACTGAATTGATAAACTAATGGCTAATCTAAACATGGCTAAGTCTAACTAAAAAAAATCCAGACTTATAAAATGTGTAGCAGTTCATGCAAATGCTATTCTTTTAAACCTGGTACCACGTTGCAATAACACTACACTGATAATGGAAATATAAATACTTTATATTTATGGATAATTTAGATTGTAAACACATTTTATGTTAATTTTTTTTCCCTTTCGTGTGCTCCCTTCTTCAGGGGTCGCCACAGTGAAGTAACTCGCACCAAGACTTGGTGATTATTTTTACGTTGGATGCCCTTGCTGATGCAACCACAGACCACCGAGCTACCACCGCCCTCTGTGTGGAGCAGAGAGCTGCCATGTAGGGTGCCCAGGGGAGCAGATGGTAAGGGTTAAGGGCCTTGCTCAAGGGCCCAGAGTGGGGAAAATGAGGGTGGAGGCAGGTGTGGGTGGCTTCACCTTTCCCATCCACATGTTGATGTTCTCAGTCTGGAGAGTTGAACCAACGACCTTCTAATCACAGGCCCACCTTCCCTAACCTCTGTGCCATCACTCCCCAACAAACGCTTTATATGTTAATAATAAACATTTATAAAAGTTAAGACTAATTTTTTTATACACTGTCTCACGTTCATTATTTGTCAAGCTCAGACACTTTACCACTAATTAAAGTGAATCTCATATTTTGCTTCTTGTTAAGTTTTATTTCTCATGTCCAGCATTGTTTTTCATACTTTTATTTAATATTTATTTTTTTTAATGGTTATTAAAGGTGTTTACAGCTGAAATAATTGGAATATTATACACTTAATTCTCTTTAAGTATATTCTTATTGTAAAACAGTGTCAGCATTGGCGTTTTCTGTTTATTGCAAGCACAAGTAGCTGCAACATCTAACTTATATAATGCAAAACAAACTGCGACGTACAGGTTTATAAATAACCACATATGATAAAGAACAGATTTTATTTTATATTGTTTTAAATTTATAACAATCTTCTTTGGTCTTGGTCCTGCTTGGACTAGGCATTAAATCGTCAACTGTTCTAAATTTAGCTTATTTTCCCAAAATGCTGTTGTTCAAAAAGCCATCTGCAACAGGTAAGATGTTTATTGTTCATAACATGAACTATCCATTTACTGAACTTACAGAAATTAATTTAAACATAGGAGCATATCAGTGTTTACGCACCTATAAGGGAAAGTGTTTCTGGTTCTTTTACACGTCCAAAATGTGTTCTAACCCAAAGCAGATGAAGACGTGGCCCACTTTTCCTCACAGATCTCAGCTCAGACTGTAAAGAAGCGTGTGGGCTGGAAATGATCTTTTTATAAAAGATTCTTTCTTAATAATATTGCTGAAATCCTGGGCCCCACGCTGTGATCCTGGGGCACTACCTGATAACACGGTGTCTTCCTTCAAACTGCAGCGACAGAGCATGGAGGACTCTCAAGTGGTAAACAACTTCATACAGACCAAAAATTTCACGTTCAGAAAGAAGGTGGGAATATTTTTCTTTCTTTTAGCTAAAAAAAAACAAACAAAAAAAAACATGGCCGGCATAGCAGTGTAGGTCGAAAATAATAAATGATAAGTTGAAAAACTCTACATCAACAAAAGGAAAGACAAGAGGATATGCAAAACAAAGCGTTAGAATCACTCGACAAAACCTTGAAAGTCACAAATAACCCCTGAAGCAATCACAGAGCCTTGGATATAACATTTGATGTTGTTCACCGTCGCGGTAATGGAAGTGAAAACCTTTCAAGGGTACCTCTTTTTCTCCTCCTGTCTGTGAACAGAATTGCGTCCTTGCATTATACATTCTCCATTCTGCTGAAGATTGAAATAAAACATTCTTTGTCATCAGAAACGTTGCTCATTTTGCAAAGTGACCAAAGCAGGAATAATTATGTGAAAGACAGTGCTCTACAGTAACCACAGATTTTCATTAGCGCTTCAGACAGCAGCATCCAGTGGGGTGGGGGGGTGAGTCTCTGGGCCTGTCTGTATGAACAGTGATGTATCACACAGCCCTGTAAGTCTTAACTGTTCAATTAGGAGTGCTGCTGAGAACCAGCCTGTCAGTGGCAAAGACCAGCAGAGACCTGGGCGAGATCAAGAGATGCTTCCTCAAACACGCTCCAGGAGGCAGGGCCATCAATCTTCCTGGTTCTGACCGGCGGGGTGGCACAGGGGCGCAGGACCCCGCGCCGAAGCCAGGTCTAACTCAGAGGGCAGCGCAGGTACTGTAGGTCCATTCATCCCCATCAACCAGACTAAAAATGTATGAGCTCCTGACCTTCACAGTGGGGAGACGGGGTTGCAGCCTGGACAGAGAGGGGAGGAAATTCTCCTTCTCATCAGCATTTCTTCGAACACCAAACAGAATTAGCTGGGGAAACTGCTGATCCTGGATTTGTTTTGTCCCTCAAGTTGGCATCCCAGTACAGCAGGGGAATTTAGCTGGTTAATGTTGTGAGAAGGGCAACTGCTACTGCATCAGCAGGCATTTTTAAAGTGTTTATGCTCACTTTTTTGTGTGACTACATAAAATAATCTAAGTACTTCACACATGATATCAGTCTGAGTTTGCAGGGTGTTCAGAATAAAACCCACAAAAACAGGATTTCAAAAAAATTAGAATACTGTGAAGACATCAGCCCACACTACTTGTCAGTGTGACGTCTGACTGACTTCTTTAGTTATTTATTTTTGTGGAACCCCAAGCACCAGCTCGCAAACCCCTGGAGGTCCAGGAACCCTAGTTTGAGAACCACTGTTTTATATGATACAAAGTTGCTCCAACTATTCCTGGAAGTCAATAGCCCCCCCCCCCCCCCCCCCATCAATACTCTGTTGTTTTGTTTCTTTATTTCTCATAAACTTAA
>NC_056506.1:42735925-42784696 GCF_014905685.2 Nematolebias whitei | reverse complement strand
TTTTTGGGGTTAATGGTGGTGCATCTTTTTAATATTTCAAAAGTTTTGGAGCTGTAGGTCACCAACTTGACACAAAGGTCAACAGATCAAGGTTATAAAGTTAAAGAAGGACAACAGAGGAGTTACAACACCTTTAAGGACTCAATGGAATCATTGAAAAGGAGAATACAGTAGTCCCTCGATACTTCATGGTTCGACTTTTACGGACTCACTCTTTCGCGGGTTTTCAATGTAAGATTGTACACATTGTTTCCCGGTGGCCTGGCCGCTCAGTGATCCCTCCTTTCTCTTTCTGAGGCTGTCAGGTTCAGAAAGAGAAAGGAGGGGGCGGGGGTTGGGGTCTGTTTTTCCCCAACATTGCTGTGGGAGCTTCAGTGAGGCGGATGCTGGAGTGAATGGCATGGATTGTTTATTTAGAATAATCAAGCGTGACCTGAACCGAGCCAAACTGAATCGAGGTGATCCCGATGGCCAGTCTACCCCCAGGCGATGATTGGCTCAGTAACCGTAGCATCAGTCTGTTTGCTCTCTTTCTCTGTGCTCTTTTAGAGCATTTAAAGAGTTTAGAACATTGCAAGAGAGTGGAAAGAGTTTGTAAAGCCTTAAAGTATATATATATATATAAAATCTAAAATAAATTTAACGTCCCTACGTCGTGGATTTTCACCTGTCGCAAGGGTGTCTGGAATGTAACCCCAGCGATAAGCGAGGGACTACTGAATACATTTTTTAGAATGGCATTTGATTTATTTGCTTTCCTATAATTCTATTTTAGCTTATTTTATTTTATTGGTTTTATTTTCTTTTTGTCTTTATATGATTTGAATGTGATTTTTTTTTTTTATCTTAAAAGTCTCTTTCTGTTATCTCAGTTTTCCATACAAGCAGCCTCTGTTGACGCTACAGACCATCTCACCAGCATTTCTCAATGCAGAGATGTAGCTGGACTGTTCAGCAGATTTTAGATGTTTTTTATTTTTATTTTAATGATGCAAACAGAAGGAGGTGGAGAAGAGGTTAGCTCTGTAACTGCAGCAGCAGAGTCATGCTGCGCTCCTTACCGAGTCCCAGTTTGACAATAAAGGATCTTCATCCTGCCAGCCTGGGCTCAGAAGATCTGAAATGGTTTTGTAACAAGGTGCAGTTTTAAAGACATTTATATCTACTGTGTGTATATTAAACTGACAAACTTTATCCCAAACAGGGACATTTTTAAGATACAACAAATGAACAGAAATGTAAACATAAGCTGAAAAATAAGAGAAGAATTGCGTCTCCTGTTCTAAAATAATCAAGCTAAAGTAACTACCGTATTTTCCAGTGTATAAGACACAGTTTTATGCATAGATTTGTCAGTCCTGCGACTTATACACCCAAGCGACTTATATACGTTTTTTTTTCCATATTCATAACGCAATTTTTGACTGACGCTTTAAATTTCTAAAAACTGCAACAGCGAGTCCTCCCATGCGCGCTCGCTTCACTCAGCTGGTGCAGGCGGAGGAACACTGGAGAGCTAGCGGCTCCGGATGGATGGATGGTGCTGCGCCGCCCAGGTGGAATGAAGCTGTTTTGACCATTAAAGAGCATTTATTAACGAAAAGTTAAACTGAGGAACACCTTTGCTATAATGTCGAGCAACAAAACAATTGTTTTTAAGTGTTAATCTTGTTAAATTTCTAAGAACTGCAACAGCAAGGCGGAAGAACGCTGGAGAGCTAGCGACTCTGGCCGCGATGGATGGATGGCGCAGCACACCCCTGGTGAAATGAAGCTGTTTTGACCATTAGATAAACGCATAAATGCGACGGGTCAGCGGTGACGCATCATAAATGTGACTTATACACCGATATGTTTTTGATTCCTCTTCATGATGCTTTTTTTGACTGATGCGACTTAAACTCTGGAGCAATTTATATGCTGGAAAACATGGTAATCTGAATAGATTTTAGTTGTTTATGATTGAACCCTTTTATAAAAAAGGATTGGAATTTAGAAGAAAGGTACACCAACTGGGCACAATTAAATCTAGACAGCTGAAGATTAATGCATCAGACAGGTAAGACAGTTATTACAGTTTTCCAAAGCAGCCTTCGTCACACAACAAAAGCAGAAACTTAAAACACAATATTCTAGGATTTTATTCCTGTGGTTAACAAGAGAAATGTCTGAGTAATATGAGAAACTAGATTTAATCAATTTTGTTTTACGTCATGTTATAAAAGTCAGCCGATGCAAACGATTACACGACACATTTTACATTTTTTCTACTCTCATTGAAAATGGTGTAACTGTGGTGTAAGAAATTATCCTCAGGCTGAAGTCAATCACATTCTAACAACACCTCTGGCTAAAAAAACTTTACGTTTGAGGTCTCACCTAAACGGCAACATGAAACATTAATTATTAGTACTCTTCAAATTCACTACAGTTTAACGGTGCAGCAGTAAGTTGAATCAAAATCTTCACTTTTTTGTCCTGATTTGTTGAAAAACAAACTTCTTGTAGAACTCTGCGATCTCTGTGCTTTACTATTGACAATTTTTGAAAACACTATTAAATATAAATATCAAATGACTCGGTTTTTGTAAGACTTGCTGTCAGTTTCCACCCAAGGGCAGATGGGGGCTAAAATGTCATCACACTATCTGCTTGTAAATTAATGTATGCATTATAAGTTGGATTTAAAGATCACAAACAACAAATAAATAAATAAAAACTTATCTGAAGATCGCTCTGTTATGGTCTCACCTGCACACTTGGTTCTGGCTCTCAGAGGGGGGCCAGGAGCTCCGGTCCCTCCCTCCAGAGGTCTGGTCAGCAGAACACTGATCTCGTACTCGGTGTCTGGATCCAGGTGGCCGATCTTGTGTGTGGTCTTGTCTACGGGCTGCAGGTCATACATGGTCCCCGATACCGTACGGTACTCCACCTGTCGGTCAATGATTGGTCCATCCCCATTAATGGAGTTGGCGTTCAGCTGGATCCAAAGGTAGGTTGCTCCGACAGCAGTCAGCTGTGGGGGTGCAATAGGAACTGGAGGCTCTGGGAAAATAAAACAAACTATGATGGAGAAGCTCTTTCAAACAATCAACCAGATCAAAATTATCTTCAAGCTCACAAAGAACATCATACCCACTATAATTAAGATGTTTAAGAAGAGCCAATCAGTAGTTACAACTTAATGAACTGAATATATCTTTATCAGCAGTACACAGATGGCTCTACACAATTTTATAACGAGACAACTTGAAAAAGACGCGTAAGGCCAGTCAGACCTTGGCAAGCGCTGATCCCATTGAACAAAGTATTGATTTCAACCAGAAGGGTCCCATTGAAACATTCCAGGCGACTGACAACACTGTATTTGCCATCTCTATTGTCAGTGACGGTGCTGGTTTAATTTCTCATCTCATGACTGATTGTGAATTTTATTATTCCGTTTAAATGGACTGATGTGATAATAAACACAAACTCAAGTGTTTCTTTGAAAGAGAGTCTCTAGTGGCTGCTCAGCACTGTGTGTAGCAACTTGGCAAAGGTTAACAATAAATAAAGAACTCACATTATTTTCAATTATTTGAAAAAAAAAAGTAGAACGGTTGATGATGTAAGCATGACTCTGCTGTTTTTATTTCATTACTGCACAGCTGCACCTTCTAACAGACTGTTTAACTCAATGTAACTTACTGATATTGCGGACAATTTTCAAACAAGTTTCCCCAAAACCATCCCCTCCACCCCCAAAAATCCCTGTGACGTACAACTATGATGCAGAATGGACTGGTCCTGGATAGATACACAGTATTAAATTAGATTAGAACAGCGGTTCCCCAACTGAGAAGACTTGGACAAGAAGAATGGACAGGAAAACCTAGTATTTGTACTGAAAGTGTTTGGACAGGTTGAGGAACATAAAGGATAGCAAAGTTGTTATGTCCAAAACATGTACAGAAAGTGTGTGCAACTTCTCTTGGTTAGTTTCTATAGGACATTTGAAAAAATGTACAGTTTGGATGTACACCTGTATTGAATATATAAATTCAATAAAATTTGCAAATTAAAAAAAAAAGAGAACAGTGGTCCCCAACACTGGTCCTTGAGGAACACCATCCTGCATGTTTTAGTTGTTTTCTGGTTTTGGCATGCCTGATTGGAATGAACGAGTGATTAACAGGCTTCTGCAGAACTTGATGAAGTAATTAAATCACAGAATCTGGTGTGTTGGAGCAAGAAACAACTAAAACATGCAGGATGGTGTTCCTCAAGGACCAGGGTTGGGAACCACTGGATTAGAAGGATGTAGCTGATCAGTAGAGTTATGTCTTATATGTAAATTTATTCAACATTTTAAGTAAAAAAGTCCACTCATAGTATCCAAAGTATTAGAAAATTGCTGACTCCAGAACAAGTTTTGCTCACAGAGATGAACCAGCAACATAAACTAAGAAAAGCTTAATAAACAAACCATAATTAACAGACTCCATTCTCTTGTAAGAAATATAATTATCTTATCTGTCAATTTTCTTCCAACCTAGACAGACATCTCCATGACCCTGCAGCTCCTCCAGGGGGATCTCCAGACATTCCCAGGCCAGAGAGGAAATAATACCTTCAGCTATGTCTGGGTTTGCCTGGTCTTCTCCCTGTGAGATGTGCCTGGACAACTTACAGAAGGAAACATCCAGGAAGCATCCTAATCAGCTTCCTGAACCTTCTCAACTGGTTCCTTTTAATGTGAGGGAGTAGCTCTCCTCCGAGCCCCTTCCAATTGACTGAACCTTTTCTTTTATCTCCAAGGCTGAGCCCGGATACCCTACAGAGGAAGCTCATTTCACCTGTATCCAGGATCTGTCTTTTGGTCATTAAGCAAACCTCATGATCAAAGACTAGGGATGGACCAGAGACCAGTAAATCATGATATTTTCTCCATGCTGCCGAAATGCATGGACAAGACTCCCAGACATTTGAACTCCACCACTTGAGGCTAAAACTCATCCTCAATCAGGAAAGAACATTCCACCTTTTCTCGATTGAGAACTATTCCCTCACACTTGGCAGAGCTGTCTTTCATCCCTGCTGTGACTGAGTATAATGATGTTACGGCAAGTTATGGTAGCACGCTGTGATATTAATACTGCAGAATGTTTCACATCTAATTTTTACAATATAGCTGTTGAACATTTGTGGATTTATTATTTATCATTTTGTGCCATTTGAATTTCAGTATTAAACTAATATGTGTTTCTGGTGGCTTTCCGCAAACCAAACTGTCCAAGTGTCTGTAGTGAGAAACCTTCACACGTTGATGGAAAAAGTATGAAACTATAAAAGAAAGATATATTTTGAATGGAGCGAATAACATACCAACTTGTCCAATCTATTTCTCAGCCTTCTTACCCTTCAGTGAGTCTGTTTCAATTGTCAAATATATATATATATACTTTAAATGCATTTTTTAAAACAAATTCCTTTCTTTCGGATAAAGGTGATGCTATATGAAAGCCTTGAATATAACCTTATCGCTTTTATGTCACAATATTTGTCTAATCTTGCTTAAACCTTGAGCCTTTTCTCGTTTAATGAGGTTTCTTGAAATGTCAAACAAATTAGTTCTGCCTTGAGATATTTTTAGGATTGTTTTTTCAGACCGCATAGACAGGCGAGAAGGTGTTGCAGCAACATTTACATGATTTTCTGAGGAATGCAATAATAACTGCATCTCTTTGTGTACACAGTTTTTGTCTCCTTCGATAAGTGTCTAAGTATGACAGTTCCTGAAGATTCAAAGTTTTCTAACATATTTTTAAAAAAAATTCAACCATGTGCTATTTAGTTTAGAGTATCGTACATCAGAGAATCAGAGTTTCTTTATTTGTCATTCGCACCACATGTACAAAATTATGTACACAGGGTCCCAATTACATTCAACAATAAAATGTAATAAGAAAAAACAGTAATAAGATTTAAGATATGAACTAAGAAAAACATTAACTAAAAATACTCTAAACACTAATAGCATGAAAAAAATATGCAGAATGCCTAACTTGCAAGGACTCCTAAACAATCTGATCACGATGCATTTCAGGCTTTCCTGACGACCCCACCCAAAAAAAAACTTATTCAACAAGCAGCTAGCACCAGCAGCCAAAGAATCACTCAGGTATCTACAATTTTCATGTATCCCAACATTTAGACGTTGAGCAGTGATGCCATTAAGCTCTAAAGAACCCATAAGTACAAGAGGTGCACTGATGTCCTCCATCGTTGAGGGATTTTAATATTTCAATAGTAAATGTTTGTAGTTTTTGAGACTGGCGATTTTCAGGACTGGACTTGAACAGGGAATATAAGCAAACATTACTGTTTTTGGTGCACGATATTCAAGTAGGTAGGAGTTGCACTGTGTATAAGAAGAGAGGTAGTTTTTTGTGCATGTTCAAGGCAGTATAGAGTGACAGATGCTGCTGATTTGAAGAAGCAGTTGTATCCATGACCAATCACTTGAACAAACTAAGCTTTTATATATAAAAAGAAGAAAAAAGAAGAAAGTGCTATGTATTGTCATCATTGTATGTTCCCATAGAATGGCAACATTAGTTCTCTGCATTTAACCCATCACACGTGGGATACACCCAGGTGGAGCAGTGGGCAGCTATGCAAGCGCCCGGGGAGCAATTAGTTGTCTTGCTAAGGGACACTACGACATGTGGGAATGGCCGGGAGTCAAACCGTGACCTTCTGGTTCCAAGTCGGCTGCCCTACCTCTACCTCATACATAAAAACTAGAAAGCATAGTTTCGTTAAAATGATAGGTGTGGTCGGTTTTACATATGGCAGTGGCCATCTTGGATTTTGAAGTAGCCCGCAGTTTTTTATAGTGGCCTGTCTCACGCCTATGCAGCCACACACCAGCTTTACTCACTCAGCAGTTATCCAGCTTAGAAAATGTACATGTATACATTTAAGGTGTCAGCTATCTTGGGTTTTGATGTGGCAATACAGTTTTCCAAAGGAAACTTTCTTACGATATGTCTAGATGTAGCCACACACCAAAATGGAAGTCAGTTCTTCATTTATTTTTCAGGTTATCATCACAACATGCACAATGGACAGACGGCGGGTATTTCCAATTCCCTTTCTTTGCTCCATGGAGGGGGACAATGAACCTGACTGCCTTTCATGGAGCTGTTATGCAAAAGAACGATAAACTGTTGGTTCTTCAGCAGATGGTTACCTTACTCTGACCTCCATCCTACGTCCCTAAACTCCTTTTAATCCAAGCTTCCAGTGTTGCTAACAAACATCACCTAAAGCGAACCAGCTAATCCACCAGGTTTTCTTCTAGTCTGCGTGTTGGAGCCAGACAAGAAAATGAGGTGACCCAAAATCTGGGTTCCATCATTGTCTTGCTCCGATGGGCTTTCATGATCTCCTGTAACTTGAAAGGGGTTTAACTTAAGATTAATTTAAGTAACCGAAAACAGGTGCATAATAATGTTTTCTACTCTATGGTGGAACAACCCAGGCAAGCCTTGCAATTAAGGTTACCAGATTATTTGGACATGTTATCCAACCTACTCATTCTTCAATAACACTATGATGCTTTACACCAAATGTCCCTCAAAATATGAGAAATTTTCTTGCTGCTGACTCAGTCATGACTGGTTCACAAGGACCACGCAGCACAGAACTTGGCTAATTGATTTTTTAAAACAACTTTGTAAAAGCACTAGAAGAAGTAAGAGCTCCTCAGTGAGCAAACCTCTTTAGAGAACACAAGTTCATCACTGGATTTAATTGATGCCAATTATTGCTTTGCATTGATGCTGCCATCCTGGCGTATTTTGCTCTCATCACTGGGGACCACTTCTGAAAACTAAATCTAATCACAGCAAAAAGCTTTTTGTTTGACTATGCAAAGTTGCTGCTTTTAAAAAGAAACAGCGGCCAACTGTGTTGAAATAACTCCTGTAGGTGCAGTAATCCTCTGTTCAGCCTTAGCAGATGCGCCGCAAATAACAGATTGCTGGTGTGAACAACACTCAGGTTCTGAAACATTTCAGATTTTTAACAACACTTTTCTCAATGTTTAGGCCTCACTTGGCAGTTTCACAGCCGAGGGGCCCCGGAAAGGTCTTGGAGCCGAGATTGGAGTTAGCTGGAAGTGGTTGACACAGCGCAGATGACGGTGGCAAACCGTACGCGAGGGTCAGCGAGCAGCTGTTGTCATGATGTTGACCAGACAGGCGAATGGCACTGGCGACAGCTGTGTCTCGCTTCATCTGGCTGCCAAAATCGCTGTCACACTAATGCATGTGCATACACACGCGAGAAAAGATACTCACATACAGACATGCACCTGAACCTACAATTATACTAAAAGCCATCAGACTGGGATTCCAACTGACAGCCACAGCCATTATCCCCGATTTTATTCATACTATCAGGTAATAACATACTTATAGGTTTTTAAAGAGTGAATGGAAAACGTCTTACAAAGAACCTGAAGTTAACAACAAAACAAGTAATCTTGTTAAACCTAAATATATTAAATTTACAACAAACAGTTTTGGAAACTAAGAAGGCTTATTTTCATGACATTAGCTTGAGATAATAAGCTAATTATCTCATTAACTTGTGATAATAAAGCTCATTTTGTTATGATATTGGTTTAGTTATGTGCTTATCTTGAGATAGCGAAGTCACTTTTCTCAAGAAAGTTTCTTAGTTATTTAATTTAGAAAATTTGCTTGATCATAAGAACTAAAAATTATTTCGAAATAAATATAAAACAAAAACAGTATTCCATGATGAACTGCATTTTGCATGTCAAAGTTTTAAACAACGATTTTGTGCAATCTGTTAGCTAAAGATCTGGACTACACCTACCGTACATTTCGCTGTATAAGTCACAGTTTTTGCATAAATTAGCATGCCCTACGACTTATACAGCGAAGTTACTTGTTTATGTTTTTTTCTCCCATATTTATAACCCAATTATTGGCTGACGTCTGACGATTTCATTCATTCTGACATGGAAAATATTGAACACTTGAGTAATATGGCAAGCCAAGTGGCTCATTAATAGGTAAAAGTGACTATTAATGAGACACTTGGCTTGCCATACCAAGTCACCGTCATCTCGCTCCGGAACTCCTCGAGCAAACATCAAATCAGCTGCATTTTGCCGCACTGCCCAGGCGAAATGCAGCTGATTTGACCATTTAAGTGCATTTATTAAGGAAAATTTAAACTGAGACACACCTTTAATATAATGCCGAGCAAACAAAAAATTGTTTTAAGTGTTAATCTTGTTCAAGTCCTCCTGTGCACGCTCTCGCGGCCGCCATTTGGCAGCTAATCGATTTTTGGCACAACACCGGCCCACATTTCGATGGCACATAACAAACACGATGCGTCAGCGGTGACACACAATAAATGCGACCTATATGGCGAAGAGACATATTTATGTTTTTTTCCCACTTTATTAAACATATTTGGAATGATGCGACTTATACGGCGACAAGTACGGTAATTCTGGTTCTGTTCATGTAAAAATTACAGAGTTGCAGCTTTCTTAATGTTTAAGCAATAAGAAGCATTTTTTCCTATTATATTAGTTCTTAAAAATTGTTTTGTCTCTTCAGAGTTGCATGGATACAGAAGACACTTCCACACAAGTCCACAATTTGTTTGTAAGCACTTAGAGAGCAATAATAAAAGCCGCCACTCATCTCGGTTGTTAAATTAGTTAGACTTCACCGTTTATAAATCTATCTTTCATTTGCCTGTGACGTCCACCGAGGCCCTCATTACGTTGTGCGCTTTGTTAATTGGACTGCTGCGAGTAAAGAATTGATCTGCTCCTGATATGCGAAGAGGTGGACACGAGAAAATGAGGAGCACGACTGGCCGGACTTTGATTTTTGGTGGCTTTTCTCATTAGTGTCGACATGTCTGCAACCTTGACAACCTTGAGTTGGTCGCGTGGCTCAGAATACAAAGTCAGAGCTCAGCGAGGGCTTCAGGTGATTCTAACAAAAAAAAAAACAACTCTTGGTCATGGAGTAATTATCCTCCTTTCAAAACCACTGGCAGCACTGCAGGAGAGCTCATCAACACAGAGGGAAGCAGGGGTCTGGACCGGGCAAGCGCTCTGGAATACACACAACGTGCTTCATACTCGGGTGCGTAAATCTGACAGAACACTGGCATGAAAAGCAGAAGTGATTATCTGGGATAATCAAGCATTCATTCTCCTCCTGTTGAAGCAAAAGGCAGTGTATGATAATGAGGGGTGTGGAGGTGCGACTGTAGCCGGCTCATAATCCACAGAAATGCTACACGGTCACTCCTCCCAAAAAAAAAAATAAAATAAAATGAGCCCTGGATGCAGCGGACACATATTCTGGGAGGATTTACAACTCAGCCGCGGCGCTGCTTGTTTTATGACTCGTACGATAAGAGGAGATATTAGACTTTATGTGTGGCACTTCGTTGTGAAAAAGCCTTTTCTTCTTGAATGAGTCGCTTTATGTCAAAGTCACTAAGGTGTTCAATCAGTGCTGAATTTAAACCGAGATAAATTAAAAGCAATCACTATGAAACGGGCTGAGTTTTAAATATGTATGACCAAAGCACTTTATACCTAACTGGTTCTCCTTGTTTATCACAGTGAGATCAGGATGCCTGGTGAGCACGTGTAAGCGTGAGGACGTGCAAGTGATTTAGTTGCTGCATTTATGCACAAGTGTTGTTCTTGAGTGCCTCCAGTGCGTCAGTAAATTTTCTTTTGAGTACGCCGCTGAAGCCCACTGATACACTCGAGCTGGGAGACTTTATCTCCCTCTTACACTCGGCAGTGTCTGGACCCAGCCATTCTCGCATGATTGACAGAGCTCGATCTTGGACAGGCAGGATTAAACCTATCAATCACATAAAGCTTAGAGACAAAAAAAAAAAAAAAAAAGGAGGGGAGTATAAAAAAAATCCAGGCAGTAAATTCAATTGAGAGCACCGGGAGAAAATTGAGGTGAAGAAATATAGAAGGCCATTACCGGGCTATAGGGCTGTTGGAAAGGGAGGCCTTGCAAGATTTAGCTCCGGACGAGTCCATAAATTCATATCAAACGACTGAGGGAGTGAAATATCAGAGAGGTTACTGTAAACCCTGCTGCCTCTTGCCTTTGTGATCTTATAGTGGAGCTGCGTTCACTCAAGGACAGCCTTTAAAGGAGAAGTATTAAAGTCCTGTGGATAACAAATCAAACTAAAAAGCTTGTGTTTTCAGTAAGCCATTAGAGGATATTTTCAAAAAAAAAAAAAAAAAATCATGCTGCATTTCCAGTTTATCTCTTCTCCTGCATGGAGGTCATACGGATGGAAAAGAGCTCAGCTTGTTGTGCCATTTTCACTCAAGTGCATCCGTTTGTGTTTCTTTCTGCTTTGGAACAAATACTCACGTTTTATGGTGAGTTCTCCATAATTGGACACTCCAACTCCTTTGTCCGAGTGGACAATGCAGCGGTAGCGGCCCGAGTCGCCCTTGGTTGTGTTCTCCACGTCGAAAGTGCCTATGAAGCGACGGTTGTTCCAAGGTTTAGTGGTTTTCATCGGGGCCTCCCGTCCACCGATGCCCTGTTTGGAACAAACGGGAAAGCTTCGATAAGAAAAATGGCCCGACCTTGTGGGTTTTTAGAAACTCTGGTACTTTTTGTCTGCTCTTCTGACTGTTTGCATGTGTCCTACGGTTCCCATCGGTCACTGATTGTAAGAACGCATTTATCACACAGGAATGCACACACACACTTGCACATACACACTGTGGGCTCTCCCCAGCTGTCACCCCTCGCAGCAGGCAGATGGGGGACATTTGTTCATTAGAAATATTTCTTCATTACTGTCATCGGGGGACTTCACTTAATGTTTGTTTTCCAGCTCCTGTGCTAATGAGGATGTGTTTGTTAAAATGATGGAGTACCTGGCAGAAGACCTTTACCCGGCGTCACGCTCGCACTGATCACATGTGTGACAGCGTGCTTAGCAGCCGAGCCAGCAGGGTTATGTTGCCAGATGCACTACCTTCGCTGCTCAGAACAAGGTCAATTCAAGACTGCTGCGCAGCTCTGTGCTGCCGGATATAGTGTGCAGGATCCACACGGAGCCAGCATCTATTTAGGTTAAGACTGTGCTGCTGTGATCAGAAACAACCATAATCCCCTTCCTCTCCACTGCATGGGTCTGTAGGAAGCTGGTGAACAGGTAAAATTCTCACTATAGTGGTTCCCACCCTTAGATGTGAGCTTGTATTTTTAATAGCTTGAAACACAACCAACGTGTCAGAAGATGTGTAAAAAAATACTTTGCTATATGTTTGACATTTTGTCTCTTAATGCATAGCTTTAATATCCTGATAACACACTTTTGAGGTTAATTGCATTACATTTTAGTTCAAGACAGGTTCATATACGATTTAATCCAAAGTACTATTTCAACAAAAGGATTCAAACGGTCATGATTTAAAGTAGATACAGTGCTAACATACAGTATGCTCTATTTGCTTTTTCCCCATTTGCTGAAAAGTTGCATTTTTGGACATGAAAGGTGTACCCCAGGAGTCCAGGACTGAAGTTTTGACTACCGTATTTTTCATCCTATAAGTCGCAGTATTTTGCATAATTTGCATGCCCTGTGACGTATTTATGGACTTTTTCCCATAATTATGAATCAATTTTGGGCTGAGATATGACCGTTTTCATTAATTCTGACGGTGACGCAACTGGTAGAGCTGCTGCCTCTCAACGAGCAGGTCCCTAGTTCAAATCCCGGTGCGGGGGCCTTTCTGGGTGGAGTTTGCATGCTCTCTCTGTGCATGCGTGGGTTTTCTCCGGGTACTCCGGTTTCCTCCCACACAAAAACATGCCTGTTAGGCTGACTGGTAACTCTAAATGGTCCCTAGGTGTGAGTGACAGAGTGAATGGTTGTTTGTCTCTATGTGTCTCTGTGATGGACTTGCGACCTGTCCAGGGTGTACCCCGCCACTTGTTGCACAGTGATTGCTGGATATGGGCACCGGCGACCCCCGTGATCCAAAATGGAAGAAGCGGGTAAAAGATAATGGAGCAATGAAAATATTTAACACTACCATTTTAAGCCACTAGATGGCAGTTGAGTAGTATGACATGCTGTTGTGTCATATAATAGGTAAAAGGGGCTATTTGTGATACAATCGGCTTGCCGTATTCTGCCACCATCGTCTGCCTGGAGCAACCGTCAAATCGGCTTCATGTGCCACCCCGGCGAAATGCAGCTAATTTGACCATCGAAGTGTATTTTTTTAATAAAAGTTCAACTGAGACACACATTTACCATAAAGTCGAGCAAACAAACAATTGTTTTAGGTGCTTATCTTGTTAAATTTTGAAGAAATGCACAGCGAGTCGTCCCTCTGCGCGTTCATGTTTCCATGTATCTGCTTTTGAAAATGAGGCTGATTGGAACCCATTAATGCAGCTGATTGTCAAAGTGCATTTATTAAAGAAAAGTTACAGAGACACACCTTTGCTATAATGTTGAGCAAACAAATAATTGTTTTTAAGTGCATCTTGTTAAATTCTTGTTAAAGTTCTCCCGTGCACGCCCCCACAGCAGCCATTTGGCACAACACTGGCCCACATTTCCGGATTGTCAGCGGTGACGCGTAACAAACGCGACGTGTCAGCGGTGATGCATAATAGATGCAACGTATACAGCAAAGTGATGTATTTATGGATTTGTCCAATTTATTAGACATATTTGGACTGATGCGACTTATAGGGCGGAGCAACGTGCACAGCAGAAAATACAGTAAATGTATTAAAAATACTTGCAAGGAGAGAAAGAGGCTGTCACATCAAAATGAACGTCACCCTCCAAAATCCAACAAAGTGTCGTCTTTACAATGACACGTGCAAAAAACTACCAATCAGCACGGAAACACAAACATTTATAGATTCCTGCATCCAAGAAGGAGGACGTTCTCCCCCATCAGTTTCTACTGTACTTTACAACCAGCTGGCTGACACACTTATAGTTTTGGTTTCTTGGCTGAAAAGTAGCTTTTTATTTAATTAATGGAAATGTAAAGGAAAATTAAGACAAAATACAATGACAGTGGTGTTTTTCTAGCACCTGTAGACTTAAAAAGTTTAAATTATGGTAGTAGTAAAACACAATGACAACAGGAAAAATGGGACATAGGATACAATATACACAATTCTATCCAAAGGTATCTGTCTGGCAGCAATAGCATTTTAAAAAGTCAGTAAAACATTTTAAAATCTCAAGAGTCCACTTATAATCCAATTTTTTTATAATCTGCTACAGTCTTTGAAGAAAACTGGGAGCAAAAAAAGAGAAACCGACTCACCTGGAGCCACAAACGAAAGTTGTCTCTCTTGCGTCCGTTGACAGTACAATGAAAAGATGCCGTCTGCCCAGCGTTGACCTCCACTCCCTTTATAGTCAGAAAGTGTGGCGTATTCACTACAGAAAAGGCAGATGTTCATATAATGAGGTTACATGCTGAGAGGAGAAGTGAACCTAAGAAGAGTTGAGACTTTATCAGATCTAATTGCCATAATTGGTTGTTTGAGTCTCCATGTCATGCCTATATCAAGACTAAGATTTTATAGTTTTGTTTCCCTGAATGCAAACGTTACCCACTTTGAAATGATCCAACTTGAATCTGTAAAACCAGGGATCTTGGAAGTCTAATCTCGAAGGCTCAAAATGCTGAAAGCCGCCAGCACATTGTAAAAAACATTCCATAATAAAACCCCATTAAAATAAGATACTAAAGCTATGCAGCCCTGGCTTCTTTTCATCTTGTATTTACATCCGTTCTGTGACTTGGAACATTTCTCAATAAGCATTATTCTTTTCAATTTGAGCTCAGCATCAGTCAGTTCACAAATTGGGATAGTTCACAAAAAAGTAACTTATTTAGAACATTTTTGATTAGCACCGCTATTCTGCAAAGAAAAATAGGGCAATTCAGTGGAGCGACCTTGATTCAAAACATAACAAATCCCCGAAGACTTGGCAAAAGCTAATTCTATCACTTTCATCATCAACACTTTCACTTCTACTTAATATTTTATAACCTTCCTGTTGAACTACACTTTCTTTTTAGCTCTGCCTCGTCAATCCATTTTGTACCAAAACGTCAAATCTATGTCCTCTTTAACGCCGGGAGGAGACGGGGACCACCCAGTGGCATAATTACACCTCCGAGCTGGATATCTGATGCGATCAGATGAACAGAAAAGGAATTGGCCGTGCTTCACTGACAAGTCGCTCTCATCACTTCGCTTATCACTCAAAGAAGCCCGATTGCAATTGAGTAAGATCATTGATCTGCTCACACGTACGCATTTGAACGCCGGCCACGTCGCAAGGTCTCATCGATTTGCTGGATTGCATTTATGTGCCGCGCACATCGACATGAATCCATCTTATTGACACAACATTTGTAGGAATTCAGCTGCTTTCAAATGGTTAGCAGGTCATTAGTGGCTCCCTAAATGAAGGCTGATACTTCAGCTACGATGGGGAGAGTAAAGCATGAATGAATTGACGAGAATCATTGAGGTATTGATTTAAACTTAAGAACGTGAAAACCTCTCCGTATTAACGTGAACACAACTAGCGAGACTTTTTGGACTGAAAAGAAAAGAGGTGATGAGATCCTTTACTGATTTAAGGCATATCGTTCACTGAAGGAATGCACATCCAGTTTTAGCTCTGTATGTAGAACTGACTGAGTTATGGACATTTTTGCCAATATGCTGGAAGTGACTCTCAGCTTCAACTACAGCAGTCTGAGCACATTTGTAAAAATAACTAAATTAAAGCATTTTTTTTTTTTTGTGTTTATTTTTTAAAGTCAGTTAGCTGTAGCATCTCTTCATTTGGGTTGGCTCCACTGGTTAATCAGCTGAATCAGTTGCGTTGGGGATTGGTCTCAGCTACTAATTCAGTAGTCCTTTGTTTATCGCGGAGTTTAATTCAATTTCAATTCAGTTTATTTATATAGCGCCATATCACAACAAATTTGTCTCAGGGCACTTTACAGGAACGTTCACATCCATAAAAACGCCAATTAGTAAAGTTCTCTATCTAAGGATGCCAGCAGACATGTTGAATCTTCACTTGATCGCAGTCTCCCATCCTGAGCTAGCACAATGGCAACAGTGGAAAGGAAAAACTTCCTTTTAACAGGAAGAAACCTCCAGCAGAACCAGGCGCAGGACAAGCGGCCGTCTGCTTTGACCAGTTGGTTTAGGGGACCACGCCCCCACGATGAGTGAAAACCACAAGAGATACAGTAGTCCATGTTCAAGTTCCACTCCCAATCTCCCTCCTGTAAATAGACAATTTAAATACTGTAATATTTTAAATAAACAATCCATATTTAAAATATTGCAGTATTTAAATTTAAATTGTAGAGAAATGACGCAGCAGGACAGCAAAGGGTTAACCCTTCACACAGCTGATGCAGCACGGAGCAGAAATGTACTTCTTGATCAATTACACTGTAACAACTGAACATAGAAGTTCTAAAATAATGAAAAAAAATAACTTTTAACACTTTTATATTATGCAATTATGACGATTTTACGATGTGACATACTTTGAATTTTAAGTTGGAAGACAAAAGTCGATCGGTGCAGCTGGACAGCAAAGGGTTAACCCTTCATGAAGCCCCTGCAGCTGGAGGAGAAATGTGGGCGTGGCAAAGAGCCGCAGGTGGCAGAGAGCGGAGATCATGACAGGCTGCAGCAGGAGCTTCTCCCTGCACCAAATGATTTAGCAGGTGCTAAATCATATAAATATTTTATTTTAAATAAAGAATCCATGCCGCTCGTATGACTCATCCATCAATCAGCCGATTGTGTGTCACGTCCACTCTTACTACGAAAAACTGCAAAAGTCAAACCGTGAAGTAGTGAGCCCTACTGTACACCAAATCTTTGGAAAATGTCTGTAAAATCTACATTATAACCATGTTTATGTTTTTGAAGGTCAGTTGGCCGTGGAGGCCATCTTGCATCAGACTGTCTCCAAATGTTAATCAGTGGAAAATGTACATCCAAGGATTACTTTCTGGAAATGTCTTTATAATCTATCTAGCGATTCAGACGATATTTTGCCAACAAAGAAACACAAACAGGACCAAAAGTTTATCTCCTGACTTTTTTTATTTCAGTGATAAAAATATTAACATTAAAAGGAAGGAGAAAATAGAGAGCAACACGTTGCATGGTGGGATTTATTCGTTTTGGGGACTATTTGTTTACAGCCAATCCAACAATATATCATATACACACTTCTGCATGTCAGCTATTGGCTTATAAATCTTAAGGGACGACTGAGAGTAGCAAATTCTCTGAAGGCCTTTTTTTTTGACTGGGAGGCCTTGAACACAACAGTGGTACACGTATTTTGACGGGTGTCATGGAAAGGACAATGTCGGTTTGATGATATTCTTTTATAGCAAAGGGAAAATAGACTTACTGCACTGGTGGCCTTGGACCACAACGTCTTTGATGGCCAGCAAGCCACGCTGCCCCGAGGTTATGACTTCAAACACAATCTGAGGAGGAGAAAGGAAACTCATAACACCGGTGATGAACGGGCACGTGTCTTCAAAAGGCACCTGAGCGCAGATGGGTGCAAGTCCAGCGCTTGCTAACACTCCGTGTTCCTTCACAGGGCTGCAGCTGGTGACACAGCTGCAGGCCACAGACATTATTCCTACAATGTGTCACAGCTGACAGGTGTTATGACATGCACGTGTTAAATTAGGTTGGAGCCCAGTGATGATTAGCACACAGTTCCTGATAAAGTACGAGAGGCAACGAGAAAAGATCAAGAAAGTTCTCGCGTCTCTTTAGCAAACCATTTGATTTCTGCTTGTTTTGCATGAAATTTTGACTTTTTAAAGAAAAACTGCGGCAAAACAATGCTTTTATCAAAATGTATGCTGGAAACCCTTTTCAGATCGATCAGTGTTTACCATAAAGTTACATCAGAATTTGCAAAATCAATAACCAACTATCTTAAGGTTTTACATTGTACTGACTCCTTTGAGTTTTGTCATTTTAATAATTTAAATGAATGTAAAAAACAACATATTGTTGCATTCCCAGTTCCATTGGCGACATTATGTAAAATGCAAACAAAAACCAAAGGCAATAATTGTAAATCTCAAGTTTAGATCAATAAACTCTCCGAATAAACTATTAGACCTCAAATTTTTCTACGTTAAATTTAAAAAGCTATTAAATCGCTAAAGGATCTAACACTTTAAACTCACATCTTGTCTGTTTTATATAAAAATAACTCATGTCGCCTTTCTCTGAGTCTCGAGTTATTTAGCGGTTCTGCCTCCTGCTCCCTTTGAAAAGATAATCTTTTTTTTTTTTAAAGTGCAACTGTGCTGTGCGTGACTAAATTTGACCCTATTTTAAGGGCCAAGTTCAGTAGCAAAACAAATGTTCCTGAGAGAGGGAGTGTCCTCAGAGAATGTCAGAGTTATGTTCTCCTCGGTCTGCAGTGTGATAAAAAAGGAAACAGAATGCCGGTCCCTTCCCAAACCCAGGGTGTGGTGCGGAGACCAATTACACCACACGCGCTGCAGCAACACATGTTTTGAATGCCATTATTCTCGAAATATAAACTTGTAGCATCCATCGCCTTCTATATATTAATGGTTATGACCAATTTAGAGTTCACACACAAACATATGTCCTGCTGGACCCACACTGGGATTCTTTTAGCAGCTCAGGAATGTGAAGGCAGAGATAGTTGCCATTGTCATCTGGGAGACGAGACGTCTTCACATTTCTAATTATAAATTTCTTTTTTTTTTTTGTCCCCCTGAAGTATGAAAGTGAAGGCTTGGGTGCAAATTATGGCCTCATTAAGGGCTAATTTGAAGGAAATTAAAAGGCCAACCACTCTATATTGCCACCAGACAAATGAACTGGCCCCCGCACTCTAATTGAAATCCTTTGTTTGTGCAACAGACATCAGTCAGCCTGCCTAATAGCTGTGATATAATTGATTCCAGCATCAATAATAGTGCAGCGCATAATTGGGTCTGACCCGCACTGAAAATATTCACAAGGGGGCAAAGCTGTTGATGTCGCTGGAAAGTTCATCGTTCTCATTTGTCAGAGAGCCGGACAGTAAACCCAGCGTTTAGTGTCTCCCTCACGGTCCCTTTGGGACGGCATTACAGGAGGACTGATTAATTCAGTCATGAACTACTTCTGTATTAAACTTGATACAGATTAGCACATTTTATAGACATTGTTGAGTGTTCTAAATCATATGTGCTCATTATCATAAAATTCCTGTTTTTTTTTTTTTTGTTCTACCAAATGTTCAGCAGCTTTGGAATCATATGACAATCTCTATAAAATGTCTATGGATAGCCTGACAGAGGAGTAATTATCAAAGGCACAAAAGGCTGGAATGATGCCTAAAAACCTTACCAGTAATTAAAAAATAATTTCCATGTATCAGGTGGCTTCCCTTTGACAATTTCCTAGGTTGCTATGCAATTAAAGATACCTATAATTAGTGCCATGTTGTTAATTAGCAACAATTTTAAGCATTGGTGTCCTTTCTTGACAGAATGTTGCTAAGATCATTAGCATCCTCACAATTACCCATGATGTCGATTGGGGTGTGCAACAATTACAAACGAAAGCAGATCTTCCACTTGGGGTTTGAAAGGCAGCAGATGTTGCAAATTCTCCTGAACATGCAGTCAAACATAGCTGGTCTATAAACAACTTGAACTACGTGCGTACAGATTTGTTAAAACATAATTCAACTTGTGGAAAATTTCACGAGTTGTTAATTGGATTGGTTTGTCAGATTAAAACCATGAGCTGAGGTCTAAACATCTGCGAAGGTTGAGCAAAATGTTTTGAAAACGTAAGTGAGATGGCAACACAACTTAAAGTTGCTTTATGTGTGACTGAGGGGAACTACTTGTAAGTCAAATTTGTAAATTTACAAATTTACAGTTGCAGCGTTACTCAATTCATAGTGTTTGTGTCCAAGCAAACCATAGAGTATTGTGCCCACCATTATGAGCAGGTATTAAAAAAAAAAATCATGGCCTATTTTGGCGTGTACTTCTCACAAAACTATATTCTAGACTGTGCACAGTATTTTGTTGACCCTCTATGCCCACATTGTTCGGCCCACTTTGTATCCATCTTGTAAAGATCTCCTCACATTTATGATTTTAATCTACTGTAAAATGAATGAGCATAACAAGATCATCAGCATATTTTTAGACCTGGACAATTGTGGCTGTGGTTCCAGATGTTTTCTGTCAATTGGAAGCTCTGTGCAGGTGTTGAAATACATCTCTAGCCCTCAGAAATTTATGGAAAATGGATTGAGGAGGGCAGCATGGTGGCACAGTTCGTAGAGTTGCTGCTGAAGGTTGCCAGATGGAATCCCGGCCGGGGGAAGGTGGGGGGAGTATTCTGGGTGGAGTTTGCATGTTCTCTCAGTGCATGCATGGGTTTTCTCCAGTTTCTTCCCATATACCAAAAACAATGCATGTTAGGCTAATTGGCAACTGAATTATCCCTAGGTGTGTGGGTGAATGGTTGTTTATCTTTATGTGTCCCTGTGATGGACTGGAGACCTGTCCAGGGTGTCCCCCGCCTCTCGCACAGTGACTGCTGGACATGGGCACCAGTGACCCCCGCGACTCAGAAAGGAAGAAGCGGGTTAAGATAATGGATGTATGTATGGATGTATGGATGCATGTATGCAAGTATGTATGTATGTGTGTATGTATTTATGTATGTATGTATGTATGGATATGGATGGATTGAGGAGCTTTAAGATTATTTTGAGACACCTGCAGTGGCTGACTGTTTTAAGAAAAATAATTTTTGAACTAACCTAAATTCAAACTACAAGCATCTGCAAAATTGAGAACCCCAGACATTCGGAGACATTTTTAAAACTCCCTTGCAAATGATGTTTGGCAACGAGTCACCAACCACAGCATGCCAGTGAGATAATAGCTTTAGCCACATATATCCATCTGAATGTATGAATTCAACAACATGCGCTTTACAACACTATTTTGGTTTAACCCATCTAAACCAGCCTGAAACGTTGGACCAGACTGGCTTTATACAATAACACAAGCTCACATCCTGTCAACAGCTAGCATTCATCATTACTGTTACCTTCCATTTCTTTTCCCATTTCCTCCAAGTAACTCTCGTTAAACTTTCTACACCACATTCAGCTGAGAGAATCTCAGTGGTGTCCCTTGTTAACTAAGTTATCAGAGCGACCATGGAGGACAACTCGCCTCAGCCCCACTGTGGACCAGCTCTGCCAGGCCTTAATGAAATAATACACGAGGGGACCTGCTCCCAATGGGAGGTTAAGGGGTCTCTCTGCATCAATTAACATTTGGTGGACTTGTGGAACAAACCATTCGAAGACTAATAGGCAGGCAAGTGTGAAATCACCTTGCCCCAGCCAGCAGTCATGTGCATTGGTAAGTGAAAATGAGTTTTCAGAATTGGAAAAAGAGAAGTGGTTTTAGATTGAAGGGAGCGAGAACAGATCACCATGGATACGGAGGCAGCCACAAAAATCAATAATCCTAGGTGTTTTCTATGGGCTTTTGTGCCATTGTTTAGAGCTTCTCAAATAATAATTTTGTCTTGTTGCAGCCAGCATAAATGCTTTAATGACTTCAGATAAACTATTATTGGCTCTTTCTAACGAGCAGCCTGTTTCTTTAGCGATATCGTACAATAGGATAGCTTAACTGGGCCAATCTTTTATCACCTGGTAGAAGTTGGGCCAATAGGTGCTGATGGCCAGCTCAACCTGCCCCCAGGAGCGGGAGGCTGGACCTGAAACGTTCCACACAGGCATCCCCATGGGACTGTTGTTCTCTTTGATGTAAACATTCAGGTGACCCGGGTGGCTGTTGTCTCTTCCGCCGATGTAGTAATGGAAAATAACGCAGTGCGTGTCGTTCTCCTTCAGCTGAGGTGTCAGCAGTAAAGCCTTCTGCCCCGCAAAGCGTCCCGATGTGTTCACCATCACAAACCCAGGCCCTGGAACATCAGAAAGAAAAGTTGGGATCAGCTGTTAGTTTCAGTCCATCAGGTAAACAGATTTTTAGTAACAGGCTAAAATTTTGTTCAAGTATCTTTATTATCCCCGAGGAGCAATTAGTTTTACATTCAGTTGATATACAACATCCATACTACACAAGACATTAAGACTTTATCAGTACAGAAGTCATCAATGTTCATTGAGAAACCTGATCGCTACAAGGAAAAATGAGTTTTTCGGTCTGTTCGTCCTACATCTGGGCAGCAGATACCTGTGTCCAGATGGAAGCAACCTGAACTCACCATGGAGTGGATGATCAGGATCTGCCAGAATCTGCATGGCCTTGTTCACTGACCTCACCTTGTGTAGGTCAGTGAGGTTCTGTAGGGCTATGCCAGCAGTTTTGCCGCACAGCCTGACCATCCCCAAGAGTTTGAACAATGCCCGAAAGTTTGTGTGGATCTCTTCGTGATGGAAAGCAGGTAAACAAAACATTCATACGGCCAGCAATAAGATCCTTGGGTTAAGCAGTAAACAAATAAAAGTCTAATCTTGTGAAAGTATGAAGGCAGAAACAAATGGCTCTTTTGGGAGTTTTCCTATTACAAATCATAATTTCAGCTTGTGACCTTTGATGAGACAGAGCTATTATCTGCGCTGATTGAAACTATCTCCTTGTTGCCATTTATCAAGTACAAAGACATGTTATACAGTTGAGGGGCTAATGATAGAAAAAGTGGATTCTTGAAAAGAGCATTCTCTCCTAAATGACAAAGAGAAAAGGAAAAGGATGAGAAATCAATAAGCTAAAATCTATTTGCCAAGAAAGCACCATTTAGATTTTTATCATTTAGGTTCCGTATTAAAGGTTAATCTAATTCTCTAGCCTCTCTCCAATAAAACACAAGTGAGAATTATGATGTTGGCCAACTTTCAAGAGGATGGGGAACACATTCTATTTGTCATCATCTTATTTAGCTCGAGTTGGTAATGAGATGGCACAAACCGTAAGAGCGTTTGAAACACAGCCACAGGAGACTCGTTATAAATACTGTATTTTTTTAATATATATTTTTTGTAGTATGCTAAAGATAGAAGGCACAGAAAGGTGGGACAAACAACCTGTACGCAAGGAGCTCGCACTGAAGCTTGTGAGGAGCTGAATTCCTATTTTTGTCATTTAAAGTGCTGCTTTTCTCAGATTTCATCCTAAAAATGAGTGAATACCATCAACTGAATCTGCAGCCTTGGTTGCAGAGTGTGTCAACCAAACCAGCCTCTCAAAGAAGCCTATTTGTTCCATCAATGACTCAAGCTTGCCCACTTGTCTTGTTGTGCTGCTCTCGTAACGCTCACCAATTCCATCTGTCTGGAGCTTCAGATAATGAGTAGGGGATTCTGTCATGTTTACACAATGAAACAAGAGGAGAGGGAGCAGAGGAGGAGGAGGAGGAAGAGCAGTGAGACGAGATGACACAGAGTCGGCCTAATCGGCTTTGTTTGTCAGGTACAGACAGTTGTCATTTTAAATGATTCTCACAGCTTTTGGGTCACCAAGAGGATCACAAATAATGGAGTGGGGGGTGTCATATATCCATGCAGGGTTGTGGTAGAGACGTGATCCTGCCATAGTTCGCATTTGACTGTGAATCATACGTGTAACACGGACCATGTCGGATGTCAAGAAGTCAAAGGTTAACGAGTCTCTAACAGATTTCATAGTTAAGTTTATAAAGATACACTAGACATGATACAGACTTTGACAAATTATAAGCAGGTAAATAATAAACCTGTTTGTTTCTAGTTTTTAGGTAACCCAAGTTTGTAAAACTGGAATGACAGGACTGTCTCACCTCAGTTTGGTCACGTAATGGCAACCGAGGGCCTCTACACACTAGCACAAATAAACTTTCCATACGAATGATCTCTGCTGCTGAGCTCTTTCGAACCACTTTGGCTATGGCTGCCTCAGAGGAGTCGACGGGGGAGAGGGCGAACTCCAGAAACCATCTTATCACCATCACACTGGTTGACCCACTATGCGAGTGTGCTGCTTGTGGGACTGAGTAGGTAAAGATATGGATGGATGGATGGATGGATGGATGTTATAATGAATTAAAAAATAAGTTTTAATTAATATTTTAATGAATTTTATCAATGGATGTAAATCTACAGCTGATTAAGCTTTGAAGTGAATCCAATCCAAGATGGACACCACAGCAAACACAGAAATAGCTCAGACAGGAGGGGTCGATGGGGGAAAGGACATCCCCCAGAAACCATCTTATCACCATCAAACTGGTTGGTCCACTGTAGGAGTGTACTGCTTGGTGGGGAAAACAGTTTGCTTGGGACTCCTCGGATTGATGAAGACCTTCGGATGGAGGGCGAAACGTCTCAACGAAATAAAAAACTGTCCAGATGACCTGACAGAACATTGTTGGATTTTTTTTTAATACTTGGATTACCTGCATGAACTTTGATATAACTCAGACACTTTTATAAAATCTGAGCTAAAATTTGGAGTGACAATGCTAATAGATGAGCAAGGCAACAAGCTATGCACTTCTTTAAGAAATGATACTTTCACTGCATTATGTGCATTCATAAGAAACCACAACAATTGAGCAATTTTACAGGTGTTTAATATCCCATCTGCAAGATTTGCTTCAGCCTTGATGCCTTAAAATTTGGCATGTGTGTTCTGGAAATTTACTGTCAAGAAACATCGTTATTGCTGCAGCTATAACAGTGACTATAATGTCAATGGCGTATTCACATTGTTAAACAAAAACGTTCTGTGATTTAAGAAAAAGATAATTTCAGGCTCACAAGATAAGGGTGAAGGCTAAAATATCTTGAAATAACAATGATCTTTGCTTTTGTTGGTTTTGAAATAAATGTTATTAACCTTTTTGCACGTGCCAACATACAGTAATGTTATTCTAGTGATTGTAAAGACGGGAACTGTGAAATGATTTCTAAAAATCCCATCACCACCAATGTAATTTGAGACAATACGTAAAATTTCCATTCCTATTTTATGTAAATTAAAGCTTTAATAAGGGCTAAAATACGTATGTCCAAGACTAGATTATTTCAAAGGCAGAGCCTTTCCTCTACAATCAAATGGTTAAGTTGAACAATGTAGTTGAAAAACACTACATTAATAAACGACATGGTGCAGCTTTCATCTTTACTTGCTCTAAAGAAAATGAAAGGTAATGAAAAAGACACTGTGAAGCACATTCTTGGAGCTCCTGGAGGCTTTTGAAAGGGATTCAATCAAATCGTTCTCTGCTTTCATTGTCTTTATATTTTAGGGTGTACTTCACCTTCAGTTTGACCTCAGACAGTATATAAAGCTTTAATAGTACACATTATATTTTAAGCCATTCTACAGATATTGTATTTGTGTGGTTACTCTTTATTGAATAATATTTTATGAGTCCCAAAAGATACAAACGTATGTAAATTGAGCATGGCCATAGCTTCTCTTTTTGGCAGGTCATTCGGCTGACCATATGTTTGTTTGTTTTTTGTTGCCATAGAAAGTATTTTTTTTTACAATGGTTTCTTGAGGATGGATTTAACATTATATTCCCACTTTCCACTGATAACTATTCCCCAACATCTGACGTGGACACAGGGTTATCAGACATTATCAAGCAGTGAGGTACTGATGGATGTCTCATAAGGTCCAATATCAACTCTAAAGACTTGAATTGTTCTTCTAACCCCAAAGCATATTCACCTCAACTTCCCATTATTATGCAGGATTGTTGCAATTGGAGGCGAGTCATATGACTCTACAGTTGTCTGTAAGTATCAGAAGTCTGAAGGATGGCTTCATAGAACTGAAGTCATTAGTGAAGAAGAAGATGGGCAGTGGTGAGAGCATACGTCCTTGTGGAACACCAGATCTGATTGGCAGTACTGTGTGTCTGTAGGGATTTTCTACAGCATTTCAGCTGTCTGTACATTTTGTGAGTGTTTTATCTTGTATTAGGGCTTATCCTAAATACTTTATTTGGATTTAGTATGATTTGTATATCCCTTGATAATTTCATGAACATTAATGTTTGATTGCTGTTTGATGTATTTCTGTATTTTCTGTCATGAAAGCTGCGATCATTGTGACATTTTTCTTGTTATGTACAGGCTTTTCTACATGCTACATTAAGATTAATTACTGTGGACAGCATATTCGTGTTCTATACAGTAGTTTTAAATGTTTTATTCCGTCTGTGTGCGTCTGATTCACATGTTAAGGTTAACTATTTCTGAGGCAAAGCATGAAGCAATGTAAGGAAGATGACAAAGGGCAGGAGATGAGTCGACTTTGTGACACGTACTCAAACTTTAATCAGGTAGCTCTATATGAGGGCTCTAAGGTCTCTTTAATAACATCCAGCCATCTGCGCAAACACTCACAGCATTTCCTTTGTTTTCCCCATTGAGGCATCAGCAACTCTTGATGTGATGCGAACCAGCACTAATAATCACTTGATGAATTGTTCAACTGTAGCTCATGTTACAAAGACAAAGACGCCAGCACCACTGCTTTCCTCAAAGATTAAAAACAGGCTGTTTAAAATTCATTTCAGCAGTCATTTTGTGACAATGTTGCTTAGGAGATTTATGCACAGCACGACTTTTTGTTGGTAATTAGAGATGAAAATATTAGATCCCTCAAGTCGCATTTCTTCTTTTATAGTACAGTGCTCATGAAATATTAATAAAACAAAAGGTACAATGAGCATGAAGCAAATTCTTAATAATACCTAATGTAGAAGCCATCAATTTTTAAATTACTTCACAAAAAACACTAATATAAATAGACAATTTCTTCGTTGGCTCTTGAGAAGTTTCTCTGCTGAAGCTGTGCGAATGTAAATCTCTGTCAGCGAATTTGATCCCGACAAATTAACTTGATTTGAGCCAGTGAACCCAAACACAACAAGTGGGAAGAAACTTCTTTCCTCATCCTTGACCTCCATAAAAGGAAGCCGACTTTCAAGTGACAGCCAACCCGCTCATTGTCCTTCCTCTGTCACCAACAGTGAAGAAGATGACAGGAGCACATAGATTGTCATCTATGCTCTCCAAGCCTAATGACCACCCACAATACAAGACCTGCTGCACCATGACAAGCTAATTAACCAGTGAGACTAAGAGCAAATTATAATGACCCAGCGTTAGTACTGTGCTAATGTGCTAGCATGTTTTCTTTCTCCCTCTTCCTCTATCTCTTGCGCCTCAACAATGGTGTGTTCGAGACCAATTAAAAAATAGAGAGCTCAGCGCACGCCGAGCCCGTCGCCGAAACTCCTTAAAGGCCAGGGCTTGGTTACTGTCTAAGGTATTATTCAGAAGGAGCAGATTTATTATTATTCCAATGTAGGCCACCTTCACCTTCCATTACAATGGTGGCTGAATGTGGAGAACATGGAAACTGGTGTGAAAAATGAAGGAGTGGAAGATGAAGTGCCCTCCCGCTTCTGACGCCACATGCATTCACTCCTGTTGTTCTTTGCAAATGAAGGCCCCCCACTGCTAAAATAGAAATGTGTGACTTTCATTATGCTGGAATATTTTAGACAACTTTCACAGGGACATTGTATCTGAAATAGGCCTCTGCAAAAACATCATTTTTGGTTACACCGTGCATCATATATAATCTTAACACCGATTCTGTGAAAAGCTGCTGGCACTGAAGTGTTCAGCAAAAATGCTCTAAATTTGGTTGAACAGTCTATGTTTTCAGCATATCTATAGTTACTTTTTTTTGTTTAATTAATCACAATAAATACTTTCTAATCAGCTCCTTTTAAAAGCACCAACTTTGTAGAATATTCTGCTCCAAGAGGCAAACTACAAAACAAAACTGCTGCTTCGGAAGTTAAATGTGAGGTTGCGTGCAATCTCACAAACTTGTTCTGCTAAAATAAAACTCTAAACCACAAATGTTCAGGTTCAGCTAGACATTAGGCAAACCAAAATAACAGACTTTGTGGTTTAATGGTATTATGAGCCGCAGAGAGACAAACGTGGACGTATTCCAAGAAAAGGCTTCCATCAGGTTAATCCTTTGCCCTGACAGCTCATTCAACTGGCAGAAGAGTTATGAGTTGGCCACAGCTTCTGTCTGTCCAGATGGAAGGAAAAGTTTCTTCTGGTAAGAAGCGAAGCTAATGAAAATGGTTAATCTCTAATGAAATTGTTTAAATACTTTAATGGTGTTTATGCACAGAGTAATGACCACAATCCTTTTGGCTAAATTTAGATCGGCTTTCGGCAATTCAACATTGTGACAAGACCACATCTCAGTCTTATTTCCTTCAGTAAACTCTTGGTTAGACAGCGTCTCTCTAATTATTCTGTAGGCAAGAAGGTGGTTCAGGATTTTTAGAGAAATAGGTGGAGAACAAAAATGTGGGTCAAAATCCTCAAGAACAGATGTGGGCAACTTAAGGCCCGAAGGCCAAACGTGGCTCTTGGACAATCTCTATCAGGCCCCCAATATTCTTAGGTAAAACAAAAAAACACAACTTTTTAAATAAAGATTGATTTTTTTAAAAGTGCAACAATTTATCAATGAGACATATTAAGGAAGTTTAAATTAAACACCTTGCGCAAAACTTGAAAAAAATTTACCGTAATTTCCGGACTATAAGCCGCTACTTTTTTCCACACGCTTTAAGCACCGCGGCTTATACAATGCTGCAGCTAATTTATGGATTTTTTTGATGGGCTAAGGAGCTTCATGCCACCAAAACATTTAGCTTCGTCACACACCGGCACTCACATAGCTGCCCAATACACATCTCACTTGGGGGTGTAGCGATCATTGACTTCCTGATAAACTACTGTTTTTTTTTTTTTAATCAGCCGTGTTACATGCATTGTTCAGAAAAAAAAAAAAATTACTGTATTTGTGCATCTTACCAGTACACATTTAATTAAAAGTAAAAATTAAAAAAAAATTCTGTGTAAATATCTCATGTATCACATGAACACCCACGGCTTATAGACAAGTGTGGTCTATTTATGTAAAAATGTAATTTTTTATTTATTTAGTGGGTGCGGCTTATTTTCAGGTACGCTCAATAGTCCAAAAATTACAGTATTTTTAAAGTCATTGTGTTTCCAGAACTAGATTGAACCTTAAAGACTTAGGAATACAAATATATAAGTTTGCTTTGCATACTTTCGCTAACATGTTTAACATGTTAAGCTAACATGTAATATAATGTCACAAGAACCAGTTTACAGAATATATCTTAAATTCCTAAAGGGTTTTGGAAAAACTTGTTTTATAAAGAGTGCTAACTATGCTACAATAAGAATAAGATCGTCTTGATCAGTGGTTCTCAAACTGGGGTCCCCGGACCCCTGGGGATCCGTGAGCCGGTGCTTGGGGATACGCAAAAATTTATTTTATTTTTATTTATTTATTTTTTTACAAGCACGTAGATGTTTAACGACTCATAGGGCTCATAAAAACACATTACCTTTAAATATCCAAGTAAATTGTGTTAAAAGAGAGAGTTGTTATAATCTTAAGGGGATATAGTTATTTGTGAAACCTAAATTTAGACCTAGTTTTAAGGGACAGTCTACTTCAATCCAAGGAATTAGATTATGGAATAATCTGGAGAGTGATGTTCAAAATGCCAGATCAAATCATATGTTTAAGAGAATGATCAAAGCTGATTTGGTTTTAAAAAAATGAAATAGCTTAATGTGTATTTGTATAAATTGTTGCTCGAGAAGGAGTTATTTATTTTGTTTTTGTTATTTGAAGATTATTATTGTTTGAATTAATTGTTTGGTAAAAAGGGGCAGATATTATAAGCTTTTTTCTTCTTTCTGCTACCTTTCATTTTATTTGCGATTGTATTTCTTATTGTATACTGAATTGTGTTAATTTGTTTAAAAAAATGAATAAACTTTATTATAATAATAATAATAATTTTAAAAATTACATGATTGCCTGTCTTTCGCAGCAGCGGGCCACAAGCAGATTAAGTGTTTAAATATTGTATATATACATATTACTTCTCACCCTTAGACCTGTCATGGTAATCTGATATAAAGAGTTTATGTACTTATTATTGTCTTTGTGTGTATTATAGTTGCTAAGCTTGATTACTTTTTTCTAGCAAAAGCCTTTAATGAAAGGGGTCAAATCAGAATGGATGGGCCACCAGTCTGGTACCTGTCTGACAAAAAGAAACAGAGTCTTTCAGTGTTCACGCTGCATATGTGGTTAGCATACATAAACATAAAGCTGCAGCTGCAGAGGTAATTATCTGCTCTGAAGCTGATAACTTTATTTAGAGCCGGTTGCTGTGTTCTCGATAAAAAGGTTCTTGTTACCAGCACTCCAAATAACAGGTGTGCACAAAACCAACCCAAAATATTCAAAATGAATAAAAGTGTGTTGTTTTGTAAGGTCATATGGGAACAGGACTAATTAATGTCTCTTTTAATTACAGTTTCTTCACTAAAAAAGAAAAGGAAAGTCATATAAATGGGAATAGTCTGACATGATTTTGACACTGTTTAATCCTAATCATCAAAGTCTATAGGTTGAAGGTATTTAGATTAATTACGAGCTGAGTGATGGTGTGAGCAGAGGATATAATTTGCAATAATGACCAGTACTCATTATTTCTCCTCCGTTCAGGTCCTGAACTCGGTGGAAAATCATTATGTGGGGAAAATCAGAATGAAGGGGCGCTCTTTAAACCCAAACCCTCCAGGTCTCATTTGCTAATAAAATTCGCAGGGGTCACTGCCGCGGAAAAGCGTGGCTGCTGCTTTGGAAATGTCAATGAAGACAGGGCTATTCTCACTGTCTGCCACCAATCAAAAACTCTCTCGCTGTGAGGGTTAGGCTGTTAATGTGAGCAGCCGTGTGCACCACCCACCCTCATTTTTGCAGAACTTTACCCATGTCCTCTGCAACATGAAAGGAGCCTGATAAAAATAACAGAATAAGTTTGGGCTCTCGGTACAAAGGACCTGGAAGGTTGCTTTTACAGAGTCAAAGCGATTCACCCAAAGCCATCCATCACACTGAACACATTTAAGCCCTGTCGCTTTAGTCAGGTGGAACAACGGACCCTTATTATGTTCTCTGGCAGCATCTTTTGTTATTGTATGTCAATCAACAGCACACCCAAATGACTTAATATGTCATCTTAATATGCAGTACGCTCTATTGGCACTTCATTGCAATAAATGGGTCAGAAAATAGACCATTTATCTGCAATGAAGTCATTAAAAATCAGATTCTTCACATGAGTTGACTATCATTAGCCTTAATTGTTCATACCATGCATTCTTAGGATAAGGGAAAGATAAAATATGCTAATATGTCTTCCACTGTGGCAGCGCAATCTTGTTTATCATAATGGGTAACCTGTTTGCTCGGGCCAAGGGACACTTTTTAACCCCACAAAGACGCCGCATTTAAAACAACACAGTTTTGTGCACGCAGGAATAAATTCATAAATTGATTAGATGCTGTAATTTGCTGTTCTGTTTTCCACCCTAATCATTTAATGGGTTTATCCTTAACCCGACAACCTTGCAAACATCACAACACACCTCTTTGCATACCCTGCAAATGGCTTAAAAATAGTTACCTTTTTCTTTGGGGTGCCGCTCCCTCCACAACAGGAAGCTCAATGCTTTGCTGACATGATTTAAATTTGGGGTAACACTTTACAATAAGCCACACAAAATTTGATTAACTACTAGGGAATGCCTCAGGAACGAATTAGGAACAAATCAGGAGCTCATGGGTAGTTAACCAGTACATACTGGGAAACACACAGCCAAGTCTTATTAGGGGACTACTGGTAAATGAAAAGGAACTAATCAAGAACTAATGGGTAGTAACCAACAAAACCAACGAGGAACGACTCAGGAGCTAAAGGGTCGTTAGCAAGTACTTCTTGATAAACACAGCCAAGCCTTATTAGGGGACTACTGGTTTGCTACCACAGGAACAAACCAGTAGGTAATGGTCAGGTAGTGATTAAGTAATGACTGGTTCCTGAATAAGTACTTGGTATAATGCTTCAGTGAACAAAATAATAGCCAGGCAATGATTTGGTACTCAGTAAGTGATAGTTAGACATAGTTAAGACGACACCAGTACAAGATTATGAAATTGCTAATCAGTGGTAAGAATCCAATAAAATCAGTAACCACTAGGAAACAGGTTTTTGAAAATTACGAGCTGTGACCTCACTGGTGCAGGGTTTATTCAGAACCCACATGGAGAATTTTGCCTGTTTCTGTGGTAACAAACCAGTAGTCCCCAAATAAGGCTCGACTCTGTGTTCCCTACTGGTTAACCACTCATTAGCTCCGGATTCATTCCTCGTTAGTTTCATTGGTAATTATCCATTAGTTCTTGTTTAGTTCCTCTTCATTTACAAGGTAACTAACCAGTAGTCCCCTAATAAGGCTTGGCTGTGTGTTCCCTAGTAAGTACTGGTTAACTACCCATTAGCTCCTGATTCATTCCTGAGGCATTCCCTAGTAGTTAATCAAATTTTGTGTACCTTATAAATTGTTACCAAATTTGGATTCATTTACTTGGTGCACAGGTAAGACAAAGAGGTTTTGTCAACTATTTAACTTTTGTCTGAAAGGGTCACAGCGGTGGACGATCTTCTGATGATATATTGGTTGCATGCAACAGTGAAGTGTCCCATTTGTATTTTAAAGACATGATGAAGCCACAACAAGGACCAATGCAGAATCCTATTCTCTGGGGTCTTTGTTTTTGTCAAGGTGTCACCATTGACCAAGGACATGCTATCAAAAACAAAGTCCTTGTTCAACGGCGAAGACAAAAACATTCCATTTCTCCTCGGCAACGTATTTATAGCAGACATTAGGAATAACACAATAAGTCATTTAGCTGGTGCTTCATTGGCTATTGTGCCTTGCAGAATACAAAAAACACTAATTAATCTCAGTTAAAGGACCTTCTTTCTCCTCCTCTTGCCATTATTCCCCAGAATGAGTCTCAGGGGGATGACAGGGAGCAGCAACGAGCTGCTGGCAACATCCATAACACCATCAGCTTCTGCACCAGCTGTGTCTCACTAAAAACAGCTTCCTTCCTAATAGCATCTGGACAACACCAACCACAAAACCATTTTGCTAACTTTTCTCTCAAGAGTACGCCACCACACAGAAGTCCGTGCAGAAATTGTCCCCAAAAAACCTAAATCTGTCTCCTTTTTCCAAAGCTTTGTGATAGACCAGAATAAAGCTTCCTTTTACAACGGAACAGTGACACTTCTCCTGGTGGTTTCTTCATTCAGCTTGAGAACGAAGCACACTGTGAAGTGCCCGAGAGCCATGCCGAGCCTCAATACTGGGCTGAACCGCCATAAACAGGAGCCAAAGCATGCAATCAGCTCCACATAGAGGGATAAACAAGACAACTCTGCGTCCAGACGTAGCAATTAGGCAGCAAGCACAACGCTGTAAACAACCAAGAGTTTCAGGCACCATTTGTGACCCAAAGATGGCTCTTCCTCATCCAGTTTCATTTCACTTTTCTGTTTCTGCACTTCTGTTTACACACTGGGAAATAACTGGGTCAGACTGGGCTTTGATCTTTATAGTGCAAGGGTCAAGATACAGAAAGCTGATAAAAAATGTAGCTGTTTAATACATTGCATGACCAGATTCTGCATGCTTACGTCTTCTCAGTTACTTTATTTTCACATATTTGATTTCTGTGTGAATAAATAATGCACCGCTTTTCACATGTGGATACAGTTTACCTTCAGTGAAAAGCCAAATAAATGCCTCTAGCCAATGTTCCAATTATTTTTTTCTTGTGGTGACAGTTATAATTATAAATTAAAATATCAGATTTTGAACTGTATACAGAAGTTGACTGCTGGTAACACCGTTTTAGTCTTTGTGTCATTTGTCTTGTAATTGCATGTGTTTGTAAGTGTGTCTGTTAGCATAATTTCTCACGAACGATTGGATAAATATAAATCAACTTTCAGAAAGTATTCATTGGATATACAGTAGTCCCTCGCTACTTCGCGGTTTGTTTATCGCGGACTCGATATATCGAGGTTTTTCAAAATAAGATTGGACATGGCACACAATTGGCTGAATGATGGATGAGCCGCACAGTCGGCATGGAATTTTTATTTAAAATAAATTATTGTAAATTATTTAGCAACGGCTGCACAAATGTGCATCCGAGAGCTGCAGAAAAAGCTTCCTCCTGCACCCTTGTGCAGCTCAAACTGCTGGATAAGCTTCCTGCTGCAGCTGATCAGCTGTTCTCCGTGCAGAGCTGAGAAGTGGGCGTGGCAAAGAGTGCTTGAAGGTGGCAAAGAGCAGATGAGGCAGGGAGCTGAAATCATGACATTCCGTGCTCTTTTAGTGCTTTTACAGTTAGAAACGTTGTTTAGAATATTACAAGAGTGTGGGAAGGGTTTAAAACGCCTTAATATATATACATATATAAATACTAGAATAAACTACTACTTACTACTTGTACTACTATTCCTACTTCACATTTTTTCACTTATCGTGAGGCTTCAGGGTACGGATCCCCCGCGATAAACGAGAAACAACTGTACTTAACTGCTTGAGTCAACTCAGTTCAAGATGGCTGTCATAGCTAACTGACCTAAGGACACACATAAATGGTTATAAGTTATTTTAACAGACGTTAGGCTACAATTTGGTGTGGCAGTAGCTGCGAGTCATCCCCAAAACACACACCACGTGCTAAAATATCACATCAAATTGTGTTTCAATCATTGGCATAAACAGCTGACGTCAATCCTGTCCGTTAGCAAAATATCTCATGAACCGCTGGACAACCTTAATGAAACTTCTAGAATATAAACACTTGTGGGATTAGCATTAAAAAACATACCACCAGTAAGAAACGATTTGAGTTAATAGCAATAAAACGTTAAAGTGTGGCTAAACTTAGACTAAGAAATGCGTAAGGCTTTTGGCAGTCCAGGGAACGTTGTGATTATGGTTCATAGAAGCTGAACATAAAATCCAAGGCTCTGACAGCAGAAATAGTCAAACATATTACCCCACTTTTAACATCACACCTTTATTTTCTGCTTTAGAGCACTCCACTTTTTTATTCTGGCACTGGAAGGAGGAAATAAACTTGAACTTAGACCAAGTGCACAATCATTCACGGTTCTAAAGGAAGCTCACATTGGGAGTTTACATGAGCGGTGGACATTCAAAACCTCTAGGGAGATTTTATTTGCTCGGAGAACTTAGCTGAGACAAGGAAGACTTAAAGCATCATTTAAGTCATCCATTCAGAGTGACATTGAGAACACTGCTATTTAGACAGATACTGTCTATAACCTATTTTAAAGGTGCTCCAGGCAGTAATGCCTTCTGTTCGCTGCTCTGAGCATCGCCACATCAATTTCATTTCCATCCTGCCACACCAGGTTGGATAACAATCTTTTGAGCGAGTATGATAAGGTCATTTTGTGAGGATTCATAAGTGTGAGTTGAGAGTAAGACAGCAATCAGAGGTGAGATAGCTTTTCCACCAGTGTGGCTTTTACCTAAATGCATTTTTACCCATCAGCCCCTCCACTCTAGTATCAGTAAAACAATTTTACCTGTCAAGTACATTACATTTCACATCCCTTTCAGTGCGGTCAAAGAGGAGAGATTACAATTTTGCACAGTGGGTTGAGTGCTCGTGCTGCAATGTGAAGAAAAGGCTGCAAAACCTGCTAATTATGCAAAGTTGAAGATGCACATGCAGAAAACATGCCTTACTGGAGTGTACTCAGCCTGGGAAGCACAATCAGGGACACCTCCTCACCAGATATGGGATTTTAATTAGATCTGTTAAATTTAGACCGTGCACGCAGTGTTAATTTGTAGGTCAAGGCTTTTCCAGATTTTATTGTAACCTTTGCCTAGCCTTCATGTGTCCCGACATTAATCAATTGCAATGGGGAAAAAAAGGGAGGGGGACACTTCCTCTACTGTGTAAAGTAATTTCTCCGGGGCAGTTTAACACACAACAACCTGATGTACAAATATACACACAAACAGGTCTGGGCGCAGGCTGCTTTAAATTAGTGAGGTCCTGCTAATTAATTCCCCCTCTGTCACTGGGGGGCCCAATGCAATCTATCTGCGATGCTGCCTTTGTTAGATTAGGCATCAGATAGGGGAGGAAAAACAATATCCATTAGCTTGCAATGCTACCTTTGTTGTAATGTGGAAAAAAAACAAAGAAATGTCATTCCATTAGTCTAATTCCTGAGGTGGTGCCCACCGCTCAGTGGCAGAGATATCTCCACATTTTAAAATCTAATGAATAACGATCAATGGAACATTTAGGAGACAAGCTGTATGCAGCAGACAGATGCACACATTCAACTAAAATAGACTTTGATATCAAATATCAGTTCATATGGCTGTGCCACAGACACTGTGGACAGAAGCTGCAACGAAATAACATAAAACAAGAAATAAATAACTTGTTTGTTCTTTGAAGGAATGCGTATATCGACCACCGCTTTCCATGGTTTGGTTTTAGACTGAGATCATGTTGCAAAATGGTGGAATTACAGCAGTTTTGGTCAAACGTTGAACATATTCTATCCATCTCATGCAATACCGCGAGATGTGAGTAGGTATTTCTCAATCCAAGATGACTGGACAAGTGAGTTCAAACATTTGGCTCAGATTCCAGCAGTCAAAAGTCACACATCAGACGTATAGGATTCATTTAAAGGAAAGTAGGAATTAAGAAGTTTTTTTCCCAGTTTGGATTAGGCTGTTGGGGGAATATCAGTTTTGTTTGGTGTTTCCTCAGACTGATGAAGCTTTCTGGATGGACGGCAAAACATTTCAGCACAACAAAAACAAACTGTCCAGATGACCTGACTGAACATTGTTGGATTTTATACCTGGATTATTGAGCATGGACTTTGGTGTAGGAATTAAGAACTTTACATTCTGAGCAACTTTCACGACAATTTGTTGACCCAAAAATGGTTTCTGAAGCCCCAAGAATCAAAAATGATCTGATCCAGGCATTGTGTCGTTTTTATTCCTCTTAACTTTCCTTATTTCTAACTAATTTAAACAAAATTGTTGTTTTTTTTCCTTTGTAATTTGCATCCAATAAAATTATTTTAAATCCAATTTGGAAACTTTTTTTTTTTTTTGTGATATTGCTACTTAGAGTGGTAGGTAGCAAGGTGGCACAGTTGGTAGAGCTGCTGCCTCTCAGTGAGAAGGTTGTCGGTTCAAATCCTTTTGGGTGGAGTCTGCATGTTCTCTCCATGCATGCGTGGGTTTTCTCCGAGTACTACGGTTTCCTCCCACAGATCAAAAACATGCATGTTAGGCTGATTCGTCACTGTCTCTAGGTGTGAGTGAGACAGTGAATGGTTGTTTGTCTCTATGTGTCCCTATGATGGACTGGAGACCTGTCCAGGGTGTCCCCCACCTCTCACACAGTCATAGTTAGACATGGGCACTAGTGACCCCCGTGATCCAAAAAGGAAAAAGTGGGTAAAATGGATATATGGATGGATGGATGGATGGATGGATGGATGGATGGATGGATGGATGGATGCTACTTAGAGTGCATGAAGTGAATCACTCTCAGGTACCCCCACTTCAAATTTTAGCCCAAAATATGTTGTTGTTGCCATTTTGACCTGGACTGACTCCAAAAGTTAATCAGTTGTGAATACATATTTAGTTATTACTTTTTGAAAGTTTCAATAATGAGGTGTATTGCTAACAGTTGACTCCAACAGTTGGTGCAAAGATGTTATGCAACAAGTAACGTTCAGACTTTCAGCAGCAGGCAACTAACAAAAAATTAGTATTGATGTTCTAAAAAGGTAAATTAAAATATATTTTGTTTTTATGTGCTCACTAGATGAATCAGTGCTGCATTACCAGCATATTAGGCTGTAATCAATATTCATTAGTCTTTCACATCAAAGCTTTGTACAATAATTTCAGATTATAGTCAGACCCTGAGTAGAAAAAACATCTTGCACGAATACATGAATCAGCTGATTAAAACAGCCACTTTGAGATAAACGTCAGTCTGAAGATAAAACAAGATTTTAAAAAAGAGTAATTGAACGTGCCGTCAGATTAGTTGTATCAATGGGAAAATGATAAGATACAAATGTAAACATGTTTTAGCAAAGCCTGTTTTAGGTTTTTAAAACCCCACTCTGATTTATGGTGGACATCACCAGCAGCTGATCCTCTCTCATGTTCTTTACACTTACTGTAATTAAGAACATCTTCGTAGATTCCTAATTTGGACACGATTTGCCATCAAGCTTCGATGCACAAGAAGCTTATTGTGTGAACGATTATGAAGCATTCACACTATTGTGATCCATTTATCTTCCATACATATTTCAGCAAGATGCTTGTCCCACAGTTTTTAAGCTATTTCAACAAATCATGTATCAAAAGTTCAGCTCTTTCAGGACGATCCTGCTATGACTTTTGGTACTGGCTTTAGCTTTTTGAAATATTTAGCCTTTTCTGCCACTTTTTTTCCTCGTAGAAAATGAAATGTGCTCCTTTTACATCCTTCATATCTTTAGATCTGTTTGCAACATTTTACTGCTCCTTTCACATTTTGTTCTGGTTCAGATTCTTTCAGCTTCCTTGTGCAAATTTTAACTTTTTTTCAGCTACTTTCAACTCATTTCAGCTGTTTTTTTCAGCTTGTTATGCTCCTTTTAGCTTATTTCTGTTAATTTCAGTTATTTCAGCTTCTACAGTATTTAGCTGTTTTATGCTAGTTTGAGCTTTTTCAGCAAAATAAAATTTTTTTGCACTCATTTCAACTTTTTTCTGCCTTATTCAGCAAAAATGTGCTCTCTCCACTTCCTTCTGGTAATTTAAGCTTCTTTCTGCTTTGTTAGCTACTATTCAGCTGTTTGTTGTTGTTGTTTTGCTAATTTAAGCTTTTTTCAGATAATTTCTGCTGTTTTGTGCTCATTTATGCTACATTCAGCCTAATTGGGCAAACGTGTTCTTTCTGCTTTCCTCTACTAGTTTAAACTTGTTCTACATTTTCAGCTACCTTTTTAGCATTTTTTAACTAATTTCAGCTATTTTCAGACTAATTCAAGTTTTTCATGATAATCCCTGCGATTTTCAGCCTAATTAACTTATTTTTGCTACTTTCAGCTTTTTCTGCTAGTTCAGCAACTACTTAACTGTTTAATGCAAATTTTTACCTTTTTTAGGCTAAATCCACATTTTTCAAGCTTATTGCAGCTTTTGCTTCATTCTTGTAGTTTAAGCTTTTTTTTTAATAACTTTTCAGCTTTATTTTTTGCTCATTTCTGATTTTTTTTTATCTATATCCCTAATTTTTGTGTTCATTTCTGCTTATTTAAACATAGTTCAGCAACTATGTGTTCTTTCTGCTTTCTTCTGCTAACTTTGGCTTGTTCTTCTATTTAGTTGCATTTCATCTCTTTTTTTTTTTTTAGCTAATTTCAGCTGTTTTTCAGCAAGTTCTTCTGCAATAAGCATTCACACTGCATTTTTGCAGGAAATGCAATTTCTCGTTACGGTAGTAAGAAATTTTCGTTCAAACAAAGTTTAGGATTTATCGCACTTACATATTACACATAAATGTGCAGCCTATTGCAATTTTTTAATTCTGTGTTCTGCTGCGATCGTCTCTTCATAATTTAGCCTGAGTCACCGTTCTAACCTGAGGGCATCCATGGTTCTGATGAAGTCTTCTCTCTGGTATTGACCTGCTCCCAGTCAAGGTCATCGTCTCGGCCTTGGCTGTATCCACACGCTGCCAGCGGCTTCTCGAAGTTACAATCGCCTGTGACAAAGAAGAAGAAGAAATTTATGTGGTTACCCAGTTTTTCCATTAACTCACTGCTCAAATGAATGACTATAGAAATTGAATTCTTCTCTCTTTCTTTCCTGTTGGTATTCATAATGCAATATGCCAGACAATGAGATGCATTTAAGTGAGACAGAGTGAAGGATTACTGTAGCAGGCGAGGCACAACATACATTACCATCATTAGCAACACGGCGATCCAATTTTACAATGACAAGTATGAAGTGTCCAAACTCCATCATCGTTAGACATTATGTTCCCGAACTGCACCGCCATCAAGCATAAATTGATTTATTTTCCTTGCTGGCCACAGAAGTTTGCTGTTCATGCACTCTTACTCCACGGAGCCATTCTAATCCTTTTTACAAGCGGATTGCAAAATGACAGCAAGCAGCCATTAGGGCCAGGCTTCAACCAAGCTTGGTGTGTGATCGATTAATACAAATACCCCTTTATTCCTCGCACCTTAAAGGCCACACGGAGAACGTGAGAGTTGATTTGTTTCCCCCCCCATTTTACCCTAAAGTGCTTTTCAATCCACTCATAACGCTACAAAAAGGGAATGTCAGAACAGTATGTGGCTGGAAGGGGTTATACAGAATAAAAACATGAAACATAAAGACTTTTACTCTACAAGGGGGGTCATTTTCAGACAAAGTAGGCGACTGACAAAATAATAGTGTTGCTTTAGTTTTTGTAATCATATTAGGTCTTTGTTAATAACAGATGGGCACTGTGTTATTATGATTCTTGCCAAAAAATGACTTCCAACACCGAACATGAAAACGCTGGCTGGCACGCTGGTAATCAGTTCCGAAACACAGATGACATACAAATTTTATTGCTTGTGGGAATGTCCTTTGACTCATTCTGCCAGGCCAAAACTAATATCTCATCTCATACAAGGTCCTGCTGCAGAAAGGCTACAAGTTGGAGGTTTTGTCTTCCCATTTATCTTATTGGTGACATTTACAGTGCATGGGCAAATGAGTGGAGAACACGAGATAATTAATATCCAGCTCCGCAGGGCAACTGATGATGGTGCATTTGTTGCTTTGACTGTCTTTTTGAGGGGGTGGACGTAGAAAAGTGTGCACAGTATCACAGGTAGAAACGTGTCATTGTTGAGAGCTTGTTCAGAGCTTCATCGCCGTGTTCGAAAGACATGGGAACGGTTTCCAAGCTGCAGAGTTGCCAGATGAACAATAACCACTATTATTTTATTTTTCATAAACTCACCCTCTGCAGGGTGAATGATCGGTGATAACAAACGGCTCTAAATGTTTGGTCGTTTTGCAAGAGAAAAGATAAGCAAAGTGAAAAATTGAAGGTAATACTTTGGTAATATTATGAATTAAAGCAAAAAACAAGTAATTACAAGGAAGTTATGCACAGGACTCGAGCCCAATACTTAAACCAAACCATATGCACTGTGTAAAACTGTATTAGGGGCCAAATTTACAAACAATAATAGGAGAAAAATGTAAAACTGTAATTCAATAAAATGCAATAACAACTGCCGTAATTTCTGGCGTATAAGTCACTCCGGAGTATAAGTCACATCAGTCCAAAAAAAAGCATAATGAATCTATGTTGCTTCGGTGTATAAGTTGTGTTTATTATGCGTCACCGCTGACCCCCGCGAAACGTGGGCCGGTGTTGTGCCAAAAATCGATTGGCAGCTGCGGGAGCACTCACAGGAGGACTTGCTGTTGCAGTTCTTTGAAATTTAACAAGATTAAAATTTTAAAACAATTATTTGTTTGCTCGACATTATATCAAAGGTGTGCAGTCAAACTTTTTCCTTAATAAATGCAATTTAATGGTTAATGTTTGGCAGGGTGGGAGGGCGGTGGAGATAGCAGTACAGGAACAACATATACGCCTACAGGTAGTTGTCAAAAGCCTAGAGGGCCCTCTCACGCCATAGCAGCTTCAAATGTTAATGTTTACACTGATTCAGGCCAGTATGAATGAACATTTAAAGCGTCAGTCAAAAACTGCATTAAAAAAACATATATAAGACGTTTCGGTGTATAAGTCACAGGACTGGCAAATCTATGCAAAAAAAAACCTGCGACTTATACGCCGGAAAATACGGTATCCATCCGTCCGTCTTCTTTACCAGCATATCCTTTCCTACTTGCAGGGAACTGGTGTCTACCCACTGCAGTCACAGTGCGAGAGGTGGGGTCCACCTGGACAGGTCATAAGTCCTTCAAAGGAACAGAACATTGTAACTCCTCCCAGAAAGGCCCCAGGCCTGGAGGGGATCCTGCGACTTTCCAGATGAGAGGGAACAGCAATAACCACTGTTCTCCTGTCTTTTAACGTTTGATTTGATATTTTGATGATGGTCCTTCCTTTCTTTATTATCATTAGATTGATACCAAATAGGCCAGCACGGTGGCGCAACTGGTAGAGCTGCTGCCTCTCAGCGAGCAGGTCCCTGGTTCAAACCCCGGTCCAGGGGCCTCCTGGGTGGAGTTTGCATGTTCTCTCCGTGCATGGGTGGGTTTTCTCCGGGTACTCCGGTTTCCTCCCACAGACCAAAAACATGCATGTTAGGCTGATTGGTAACTCTAAATTGTCCCTAGGTGTGAGTGAGAGAGTGAATGGTTGTTTGTCTCGTTTGTCTCTATGTGGCCCTGGGATGGACTTGCGACTCGTCCAGGGTGTCCCCCGCCCCTCGCACAGTGATTGCTGGACATGGGCACCAGCGACCCCCGTGACCCAAAATGGAATAAACGGGTAAAGATAATGGATGGATGGATGGATGGATGATACCAAATATATGTGAACACATTTCCAGTTATGCTTTAAAACTACGGCACAAATTTAATGGTTAGCCAAATCATTACAATACTGCAAATTATGATTTTGCTTTGAAATATTTAAATTTGTTCTCTGATTATTTCCTTTGGTTTTTAGCCTCTAATTAGCCTGAGTGTGTTTCCCTGAAGCTCAAAGTTTTACCACATGGGGTTATAGTTTGGTCATTAGATGGTACTACTCAATTACTATGTGTTTGAATATCAAAGTATAACCTATTTTACTGTTAAGATGTAATGGTTTTACATTTGTGTTTATGTATTTGTGTAAGCATTCGTGTCAATTGAAAACAATTATCTGAAAAGATGTGTAAATTGTAGCCCTACACTTATAACCTCCCCCAGGAATGTAACAGGTAAACCTAGCTATCCGGACTTCACATTGTCAGTCATTAACCTCATTTATTATAATAATCAACAGAGGAGCTCCACAGGGTTTTGTGCTCGGCCTTCTCCTGCTTAACATCAACATCCATAGGTGAACACACAAACATAAAGAGAACACTGTTGTTAAGTTTGGAACTAAAACAAACAAATTCCACTTTAAATATTAAACCAAACAGAGCTGCAGAATGGTGTTTAGAAAAGAAAAACTACATGCACAAGCTGTGTCAACATCATCCAAACAAGTAACAAAAAAAAATATTTAAATAGTAGGTTAACAGTTTTGAGTACATGGGAAATTATTTTACTTGACATGGTCATAATAAATCTGCACACTGGTAATTAAAAACTTGGAAATAAGTTGATGTAAGAAGCTTAGGACGTCAAACTCCCTCATCTAAATCATGACTTCTAAAAAACAAAAACTTGATGAGCATGAGAAAGGCCAAAACTACTCAGTTCCAGATCTGTACATATTTGCTACATATCCCTTGTTATATATTTAGACAGTTTTTGGTACTGATGTGATGACTTACTTTAATGTTGTACTGTTAGCATAATATCACATAAGCCCCTGGACAATTTTGAATGCAACTCAGAATGTCTGTTTATGATCTATACTTTTTTTGGACTCAACCAAATTCAAGATGGCTGCCATATCTGATCAACCTTAGCAAATACAAAATTGCTTATAAATCAGACAATTTTACAGCTTCTGAGGAAAAATTCGATGATGGTAGTAGCTGAGAGTCGATCCCGACACATAATAAAAGTGCTAATTTCCAGTCGCCAAAGCGATGCCATTTTTTATCCTCCCCACAACAATAAAACTCCGTTTCCAACTTTTCCATCCCTCACACTGGACTCATGCAGATTATTTGAATCCATTTTAAAGCTGCGAATCAGTGACTCACACTTCCAAACTTCTAAACCATCTCCGCCAGACTCATTACCAAAACGTTAAAAGCTGCTAATTGCCACCGTATAATAGAGTGGGAGTTAGTTTATTATTCTGGGAAGGAAGAGTTGTGATAAATCCGCCCACAGTACAGAAACGTGTAGGGACTAGGCGTTGAGTAAATGTAAAGCAGGAGGTAAATAAAAGCCAAAGAGAGCCTGACGATGCTTATGAGGAAACTCGAGCTCTAATAAGGTGAAGCTGAAAAAAAAAAAAAAAAGAGTGTTCACTTCATGCTCAGTCTGCTCGCTCTCCAAATACATAAAATGATCTCAGCTGTCGGCGTAACTTGAAGCGCATTAGCATGAGCCTTTGGCTGCAGTGTCATGAGCATCGGCTCCATTTCATCAATATTTTGCCTCAAGAGTTTTAAGATCCTTTGGCCCATGCCACCCGCCTTCCTCTCGCAGCATGGTGGAGCTCAAACAGACCCAAAGAGGTGGCTGTTATTGATGTTTGATATTTAAATCAATGGCAGCAGCAAGAAGAGAAACACACTCTGAGTCAGTGGGAGAAGTTTGAACTGCTGAGGAGAGCAGCCTTCAAAAAGAATATGCAAAGCACTGAGCCCAAATCATGCTTTTAATTTTTCAGAGGTTACATCTTCTTTTTTTTTTTTTTTTTAAATGTCAGTGTTTTAATAATAAATCAGGAAATTGAAAGGGATAAAGGACTCAGTTTGAAGATTCATCCTCTTCAAAGGCATCATTAAGAGCTCCGCTCTAATAATTCTCTCATTACTCAGTTCGTTTCAGTACAAAAGAGCCGTCCACTTTTGACTGCATACGTTTCAAAAGGAGAAAGCACATTTTAGTCGCCCCGCCTTTCATGGCAGTGGGCAACCATTTGTATTGGCTTGTTTGTCTGTTAGCAAAATTTTTCTTAAACCACTGGATGGATTATAATGAAACTCCCAGAAAGTAATCATCAGATGCACATTTACAACTGATTAATGACTGGGGTTGAGCCCCACCAAGGTGGCCCCCACAGCAAACCAAACTTAGCAAACAATAAAAGAGCTTTAACTCAGTCAATTTTACAGATAATGAGCTCAGCTTTGGTGTTATAGCAGCTGAGAATCATATCTAACAAAATATATGAACATTTATAGATCACGCAAGAAGTTTGACTAAAAATTTGGTTTTAACTTCCGAAATCAACCTTGTCTGTTTGTTAGCAAAATATCTCACTAACCAGTGGACAGATTTCAATGAAACGCTCAGAAAGTAATTGGTTTATTAATGTTTGGACTCAATGCAGTTCACGCTCTCTTCACAACCTTAGCTAACGTGCATGACAAGTTATATTCCAGACAGCTCTTAAGCTGCATATTTGTGTGGTAGTAGATGAGAGTCATCCCCAAAACACACTCTGGGTGCTAACAGACCATGCAAGATGTTTAAAACTTTGAAATAAAAAGCAGTGGTCGGTATATACTCATTTAAGGAATGATAGTTGTATTAACAAATGCACTCTAGTTCTTTTCTTTCCGTCCTCTCGGTCAATAAAGGACAATAATTGACTTATTTAGGAGAACGAGTGTCAGAAACAGCTGCACTGAAGAAACAGGAGAACTTATACAGAATGGATAGTGATAATTGCCCAAGTGCAACTGTAAAGTTTTGTTTTTTCCTTCATTGAGTTAGAATCTGTCGGTGGCATGTGCAACATTCGGCTTTTTCTCTCATCGACAAGTCACGGCTGTAAAGACTGTGTATCATTAAGAGAGGGCAACAGGGTGTGAACAAGCAATAAATCAGTCTGTACCGCTTTGATCGCCACACAAGGCGCTTGCTGTCAATATCGGAAAATTCTCCCAATAAACGCCCCGAAACCTTCCATTGACCCGCCATGAAACGGATCGGCGGTGAGAACATCATAAGCGCCGCGTTCCTGCAGGCAACACGTGTTGTCGGGGGGTTCTTTTCAAATGTCTGCGGCTTCGCCTCGAACGAGGGTCATGAATCAAAAGCAAAACGTAGCACGCGGCGTGTCACCAACACAAACAAAGCGCCTCTGATTGTACAAATCCATGCAGATGAAGGCGTCAGCAGCATCATAATAGTTCTCCTCTCTGCAGGAGGTGCACGTCGGTGGCACAACCCCCGTTATAATCAGCTGCCGGAATAGATGTTTCAAGGAGATGCTGCCACCCCCCCTCTGAAGGAGATTTAACTTTCAATAAACGCTATGAAGTGTGGGTAGTCTGGGAGCACGGGCGAGCGCGCTCCACCCTGTCACCATGCACCTTTCAAGAGAAGCGAGCGGCTCAAATCTTAAAGGGTGGTCCCGGATATGTCGTGAAACAATTTATTCCTGAGTGAGAACGTACAATGGTCTTTATATTCTCACCCGGCGTGCGTTTCAAAAGAAATCTATCCGTCTTTTCCTCCACCGAGCCAGAGGCCAGAATCAATACCTCAACCCCTCAATGCTGGAGCCAATTTCTCCTAAAGATTTTCAAGTCGCACTTAAAAGGCCTTTTGTTGTTGCACCTGTAACAAAAGTAAACTTTGGGCTTTGAAAGCGGTGCGTGTGAAAGTTTTTGTACTGTGCCCGTGTGCTCAGAATGTCAAATAGGGGGAGACAATGGAGGGGCTGGAAAAGCTGAGTTGGTTATGATGGATTTGACGGCTCCGTGAACCGTTGGTTATATTTTGCAACTGGTCTGGTGGTGATACATGCAATTACTACGAACATGTTCACTTTGTAAACATGCCTGTTGGCTTTCCTTGGATGCGATCCTTTCTTGATATGAGACTTGCCGTCAGGTTTGACGTCTGATATAGCACTAATGCTATTTCAACGGGAGGAGACCCCATCATACTGAACAACTATCGACCAAACTCTGCATTTTAGCCAAGGTCCTAGAAAAACTGATAAACTCACACATCAAAAAGTTTTTGGATTCTTTTAACATCTTACCTCCACATCAATCTGGTTTCAGGAAACAACACAGCACGACTGCTATGCTGATGGGTTTTAACAATGTTGTTGAAGCACTGGATGCTAAGGATTATTGTGCTGCACTTTTCTTAGACCTGTCTAAAGCTTTTGACACTGTGGATCATGACATCTTGTGTCATAAGCTCTCAGAAATTGGTTTCTCAGATCATACCATCGGTTGGTTCTCTAACTATCTTTCAGATCGGAGGCAATGTGTTCAACATAATGGTATTTTCTCCAGTTATTTAACAGTCAACAATGGTGTACCACAAAGCTCTGTTTTAGGACCCACCCTCTTCACAATCTACATAGGTAATGTAGGTCAGAGCATCCCTGATGCATCCTTACATTTCTATGCTGATGACACAGTTGTTTATTGTCGAGCAAAAACAGTTGCTAAAGTTTTCTAGCTTTTGCAGTCTGCATTCGACATCATCAAGTCAGATTTGTTCTGTCTCAAACTTGTCCTAAACACCGACAAAACAAAAGGGATGCTTTGATTCAAACAGGAAGTCGGTCCCAGCAGTCCTTCCTTCTATTTATCATCGAATGGTGTTCCTATTGAGTTTGTGGATTCATACAAATATTTGGGTATCTTGGTCGATGCGCATCTCTCTTTTAAGCCCAACGCTGAAAACTTGATAAGGAAACTGAGAGTTAAACTGGGTTTCTTTTTCAGAAATAGATCCTGTCTAACTCCGAATGCTAGGAAACACCTCGTAACTGCGACTTTCCTTCCCTCCATTGACTATGGTGACATTATCTACACAAACGCTCCTACAAGAACCCTGCAGATGTTAGACGCTGTCTATCACGGTGCACTAAGATTCACAACTAGCTGTAACTACCGTACCCACCACTGCACCCTGTATTCACTGGTTAACTGGTCATCATTAACAACAAAGCCCATGCTCAATAATCCAGGTATAAAATCCAACATTTTTCAGTCAGGTCATCTGGACAGTTTCTTTTTTTGTGTTGAAACGTTTCGCCTTCGATCCAGAAGGCTTCATCAGTCAAGGAAACACACAGCAAAACTGATTCTTCCCCCAACAGCTTACTCCAAAGTGGAACAAACCAGTTCTGCTTGTGATAAGATGGTCTCTTTGGTACACCCCTCCTCCATTGCCGGCCCTCTTCCTTGTTGACAGTCTTGTCAAACTGGTTGAAAACAACAAAGTCCATGCTCAATAATCCAGGTATAAAATCCAACATTTTTCAGTCAGGTCATCTGGACAGTTTCTTTTTTTGTGCTGAAACGTTTCGTCTTCGATCCAGAAGGCTTCATCAGTCAAGGAAACACACAACAAAACTGATTCTTCCCCCAACAGCTTACTCCAAAGTGGAACATTGGTCATCATTAACTTCACGCAGACTCTCACTGGTACATTTTCATCTTTAAATCACTTCTTGGTCTGTTGCCTTCATACATCTCCTCCTGCATGTCTCTGCGTGAGTGCAGCTACAGCGTGCGCTCTCAGGACATTATTACCTGCAGTGTTCCTTCAGTGAGAACTGAACTTGGCAAAAGGGCCGTCTCCTACTCCGCTCCC